>NW_007728485.1:141234-163376 GCF_000696425.1 Galeopterus variegatus
CTCCAACATTGGGTGCATATATATTTATGATTGTTATGTCTTCTTGATGGATAGATCCTTTTATCATTATATAGTGGCTTTTTAAAATTTCTTTTTATGGTTTCTACTTTAAAGTCAATGTTATCTTATATAAGAATTGCTACTCCAGCTCGTTTTTCATTTCTTTTTTTTTTTTTTTCCTTTTTGTCTTTTTTCGTGACCGGCAATGGATCGCAACCCTCAGTGTTGCGCCAGGACCGGACCGGGACCGGCAACGGGATCGCAACCCTCGGTGTTGCGCCCGCACCTCGCTCAGCCCGTGAGCGGCCGGTCTGTATGTGGGATCCAAACCCTCGGCGGGAGCGCCGCCATGCTCCCAAGCGGCGCACTGTAGCAGTGCGCCACCGGGCCGGCCCCTCGTTTTTCATTTCTATTTGCATGATATATCTTTTTCCATCCTTTCACTCTTAGTCTATGTGTGTCTTCACAGGTCAAGTGAGTCTCTTGAAGACAACATATTGTTGGGTCCATCTTCTTAATCCAGTCAGTCAGTCTTTGTCTTTTAAATGGGGAATTTAATCCTTTTACATTTACAGTTATTATTGAAAGGTGTTGATTTACTCCTAGCATTTTACTATTTTTTGTTTAGATGTCTTAAGTATCTTTTTTTCCTTTCTTTCTAATTTTCTGTTTGTTTTCTGTATTTCTTGGTTTCTTGGGGTGATAGATAAACTTTTTTTCTCTTTTGTTAGCATTTTTGTTTTGCTGGTAGGTATTGTTCTTTCTTGCATATTCATGGCAGTGATGCTTGTTTTTGTGGTATCAAACCCAGTACTTCCTTGAGAATTTCTTGTAGGGCTGGTCATGTGGTAGTGAACTCCTGCAGTTTTTGTTTGTCTGAGAAATATACTGTTTGTCCTTCATTTTGGAAGGATAGCCTTGCTGGGTAAAATATTCTTGGATGGCAATTTTTGTCCTTTAGTGTTTTGAATATATCATCTCATTCTTTTCTGGCTTTTAGGGTTTCTGATGAAAAGTATGATGTTACTCTGATTGGGGCTCCCTTATAGGTGACTTGCAGCTTCTCTCTTGCAGCTTTTAAGATTCTCTCTTTGTCTTTGAGTTTTGTCAGTTTGATTATCACATGTCTTGGAGAGGACCTTTTTGGGTTGAATGTGTTTGGTGATCTTTGGGCTTCCTGAATCTTGAGATCTGTGACTTTCCCTATGCCTGGGAAGTTTTCTGCTATTATTTCATTGAATATGTTTTCAATGCTGTTCCCTTTTTCCTCCCCTTCTGGAATGCCCATGAGTCAGATATTTGAATGCTTGAGGTTTTCTGCTATCTCTCTTAGATTTACTTCAGTTTTTTAAAATTCTTTTTTCCTTTTTCTGGTCTGCCTGTGTTAATTCAAATAGCCTGTCTTCAAAGTCAGAAATTCTCTCTTTTGCTTCTTCAAATCTGCTGGTTAAATTCTCTGTTGTGTTTTTATATTTCATTGAATGAATCCCTCAGCTCCACAAGCTCAGCTATATTCTTTTTCAAGGCATTGATTTCTTTGTACATTTCTTCTTTCAGGTCCTGTATAGTTTTTCTCATTTCATTGTGTTGTCTAACTGGGTTTTGTTGTATCTCATTTAGTTTCCTTAGAATTGTTACTCTAAATTCCTTGTCAGTCATTTCAGACTTCCTGTTCTATAGGATCTAGTGCTTGAGAGTTATTATTTTCCTTTGGTGGCAATGTACTTTCTTGATTTTTCATATTTCTGGTATCTTTCCTTTGGTGTTTTGTCATTGTGGCTGGGGGTATCACAGTCCACTCATTTCAACCTGATGTCTGACTTGGATTTGAAGGGACTGCCACTTTTGGGCAGCAGAAACTAGCCTGGGCTGGAAGTCCCACCCTGCCTGTCTTCTCTTCCATGGCTGGATCAGTGTCAGGGGGCCCTTCCCTGAGACTCTTAAGTCTCTCTGAGGGGCAGGGACCAGCCTGTGCCAGAAGTCCTGTCCTGCCTGCCTTCTCTGGCTGGGCTGGCTTGGGGTGTGGGGTCTCCGAGCCTCTTAAGTCACTCCTGGAGGCAGGGACCAGCCTGGGCCAGAAATCTGCCCTGCCTGCTTTCTCTGGCTTAGCTGGCTTGGGGTTAGGGAGCCCCAAGGCTGTTAGGTCTCTCCTGGTGGTGGGACTGGCCTGGGCTGGAAGTCCCATCCTACCAGCCTTCTCCAGCCCAGCAGGCTTGGGGCATGTGGGCCTAGAAGCTGCAAAGTCTCTCTACACAATGGGGAGCAACCTGAACTGGGGTCCTGAAGTGCACAGCTCCTGTCCACTCCAGTGTAGATCTTGGATCCTCCATAGCTACTCCTCAACAGCTGCAAATTGGTCACTCTGTGGGAGAGAGTGACACCAGGAACTGACTACTCCACTATCTTGACCAGAACTCCTCATGCCAACAAATTTGAAAATCTGGAGGAAATGGATAAATTTTTGGACCCACACAAACTACCAAAACTAAGCCAAAAGACATAGAAAATCTGAACAAACCAATAACAATCAAAGAGATTGAAGCTGTAATCAGCAGTCTCCCAACAAAGAAAAGCCCAGGACCAGATGGCTTCACTGCAGAATTCTACCAAACCTTTAAAGAAGAATTAATACCAATTCTCTACAAACTATTCCAAAAAACTGAAGCAGAGGCCATTGTTCCAGACTCATTCTATGAGGAAAACATCATGCTGATATCAAAACCAGACAAAGATACAACAAAAACAGAAAACTACAGGCCAATATCTTTAATGAATATAAATGCAAAAATTCTCAGTTAAATACTAGCTAATAGAATACAGCAACACATACATAAAATTATACACCATGACCAAGTGGTATTTATCCCAGGGATGCAAGGTTGGTTCAACATATGCAAATCAATAAGTGTGATGCACCACATCAACAAAATCAAAGAAATAACCATATGATCATCTCTATAGATACTGAAAGAGCATTTGACAAAATTCAACCTTCATTCATGATAAAGACTATCTATAAATTGAGTATGGAAGGAAAGTATCTCAACACAATTAAAGGCATATATGACAAACCCACTGCTAATAGCATCCTGAACGGGGAGAAGTTGAAAGCTTTTCCCTTAAGAACAGGAACAAGACAAGGATGCCCACTCTCACCACTCCTATTCAACATAGTGTTGGAAGTAGTAGCCAGAGTAATCAGAGAAGAGAAGGAAATAAAGGGCATCCAGTTTGGAAAAGATGAAGTCAAACTGCCCCTCTTTGCAGATGATATGATCCTATATATAGAACAGCCGAAAGACACTACAAAAAACCTCTTAGAGTTGATAAATGATTTCAGTAAAGTTGCAGGATACAAAATCAATGCACAAAAATCAGTAGCATTTCTATACTTCAGCAACGAACTAGCAGAAAAGGAAATCAAGAAATTCAGCTCATTTATAATGGTCATCAAAAAATATATATATACCTAGGAATGAAGTTAACCAAGGGTGTGTAAAGTCTCTACGACGAGAACTACAAACCACTGTGGAAAGAAATTAAAGAGGATACAAGAAGATGGAAAGATATCTCATGTTCTTGGTTTGGAAGAATTAACATTGTGAAAATGTCCAAGCTACCCATAGTGATCTACAGATTCAATGAAATCCTGATCAGAATTCCAGTGACATTTCTCTGAGAAATGGAAAAAAACAATCCTAACATTCATAAGGAATAACAAAAGACAACGAATAACCAAAGCAATTCTGAACAAAAATAAAATAAAGCTGGAGGCATAAAATTACCTGACTTTAAACTACACCACAAAGCTATAGTAACCAAAACAGCATAGTAGTGGCATAAAAACAGATCATGGACCAATGGAACAGAATAGAGAATCCAGAAATCAACCCATACAGCTACAGCCATCTGATCTTCAACAAAGGCACCAAGAGTACACACTGGGAAAAGACTGCCTCTTCAGTAAATTGTGCTGGGAAAACTGGACATTTATATGTAGGAGAATGAAACTAGACCCATACCTTTCACCATATATGAAAATCAACTGAAAATAGATTAAAGAATTAAATACACATCCTGAAACAATAAAACTCCTTAAAGAAAATATAGGGGAAACACTCCAGGAAGTAGGATTGGCTACAGACTTCATGAATATGACCCCAAAAGCACAGGCAACAAAAGGAAAAATAAACAAATTGGATTGTATCAAACTGAAAAGCTTCTGTACAGCAAAAGAAACAATTAACCGAGCAAAAAGAACCAAGAGAGTGGGAGAAAATATTTGCAAAATACACATCTGACAAAGGATTAATATCCAGAATATACAAAAGAACTCAAAAAACTTAACAGCAAAAAAACAAGTAACCCAATTAAAAAATGGGCAAAGGAGTTGAATTGGCATTTCCCAAAGCAAGATGTACGAATGGCCAAGAGACACATGAAAAAATGCTTAATATCACTTAGCATTCAGGAAATGCAAATCGAAACCACACTGAGATACCATCTCACTCCAGTTAGGATGGCTAATATCCAAAAGACTGAGCATGATAAATGTTGTCAAGGATGTGTGGAAGAAGGAACTCTCATACACTGTTGGTGGGGTTGCAAAATGGTGCAGCCTTTATGGACAATGGTATGGAGGTTCCTCAAACAATTACAGATAGAGCTACCATATGACCCAGCTGTTTCACTACTGGGCATATTCCCAGAGGAATGGAATTCATCATGTTGAAGGGATACCTGTACTCCCGTGTTTATTGCAGTGCTATTTACAATCATCAAGAGAAGGAACCAGTCCAAATGTCCATCATCAGATGAGAGGATAAGGAAAATGTGGTATATCTACACAATGAAATACTACTCTTCTGTAAAAAAAATTGAAATACTACCATTTGCAGCAACATGGATGGACTTAGGGAAAAGTATACTAAGGGAAATAAACCAGGCACAGTAAGAGAAATACTGTATGTTCTCACTTATTTGTGAGAGCTAATAAGTAAAAAATATACAAACAAATAAATGGGGGTGTGGGGTGGGGGAAGAAGACACAACAATTACAATTCCCTGTTAAGACAAGTGAACAGATATGAATTTGATGGGGGTTGAGGGGAGGGGAGAGTGGGAGGGGGAAAAAGGAGGAATTGGTAAAGGGACATGGAAATCAACTACACTGTATATTGAGAAATTAAAATATAAATTAATAAAAAATAGTTTGCTTGTTTTTTATGTACATATATTCATACATGTTGCATTGCATTTTTCTGTTGATAAAACAAAATGTAGCATTTTTTTTTTAACTGGTAAGGGGATTGCAGTCTGTACCACACTCAGCCAGTGAGCACACCAGCCATCCCTATATGGGGTCCAAACCCATGGCTTCGGTGCTCCCAGTGCCGCACTCTCCCGAGTGAGCCATGGGGCTGGCCCTGCAAAATGTAGTATTTTTTTTTTCCTTTTTGTCTTTTTTCGTGTCCGGCAACGGATCGCAACCCTCAGTGTCGCACCCGTACTGGACCGGGACCGGCAATGGGATCGCAACCCTCGGTGTTGCGCCCGCCCCTCGCTCAGCCAGTGAGCGGGAACTGGTCTGTATGTGGGATCCGAACCCTCGGCGGGAGTGCCGCCGCACTCCCAAGCAGCGCACTGTAGCAGTGCACCACCGGGCCGGCCCCAAAATGTAGTATTTTTATACTATAAAAAGTGCTGCTGTGATTACTCATACACATTTCTCCTGGTGAGTTGCGAAAGTCCTTTCCATGTGTTTAGAGTTGAGTTCTTAGAGTACAGGGGATGCATGTAATCAATTTTACATGAGAAGGCTGAGTGTTTCCAGAGTGACTTTCACTGAATTTTGGTCCCACCATCAGTGAGCAAGTGTTTCTGTTGATTCTGGTCTTCACCAACACTTGGGATCTTTTCACTATTGCCAGTTTAAAGAGTGTGAAATAGTATTCCATTGGGATTTTAATTTGCATTTGCCTGTTTACTAATGAAGTTGAGTATCTTTTAATATTTTACTCTCCACTAAAGTTTCCTCTTCTGTGAAGTACCTGTGCATGTCATTTGCCCACTTTCCGTCTTTTCTAATAGGTCTGTGGCACTTCTTCATGTGTTCTCAGTACTGAATCCTTTATCGACCATGGGTGTGATATAAATCTTCATCCAGGCTGTGGTATGTTTCATCACTTCCATTATGGTTTTTGGGATGAGCAAGGTTCTTAGTCATATTGAAGTTGAATTTAGCAAACTTTTAAAATTTTATGCTTTTAGTCTTACTTAGGAGAGTCTTGCTTTCTCCAAGGCTATGCTCTATATTTTCCTGTGGTATGTTTCATCACTTCCATTATGGTTTTTGGGATGAGCAAGGTTCTTAGTCATATTGAAGTTGAATTTAGCAAACTTTTAAAAATTTATGCTTTTAGTCTTACTTAGGAGAGTCTTGCTTTCTCCAAGGCTATGCTCTATATTTTCTTCTAAAATTTTTAAAGTTTGTACAAGTCTTGATTCACAGAAAATTTATTTTTGTGTATGGTATGAGGTGGAAATTCAACTTAATTTTGCTGTAGCTAGCCAACATCACAGCCCCCTATATTAATGGTTTCTTTTCCCCATTTATTAGTAATGTCAGCTGTATCATAACTGAAGACTCATGCAGGCGTGTCTGTTTTTGTGATCGTCATTGTATTCTATTTACCTACTTGCCTATCCCTGAGCCAGTACTATATTGTCTTAATTACTATCGCTCTGTGTTTAGTTTTTCCTGTTAAGATATTGTATCTTGATATCTGGCAGAACAAGTTGCCTCACCTTGAGGCAGTTCTTCATCAGGAGCTGATGAAATCCTCTAATGAGATGAATATCTCTGTTTCTTCTTCTAGTTATGTCAATTTTGCTTTGTGTATTTATTAAGTACATGTAACTTTTGAACTGTTGCATCATCCCAATCCATTTACCCTTTGGTTGTAATACAAACATAAATTGTGTAACTACAGAGGCCCTTCTCCTAGAGTACTGACCCCAGTCTTCTGCTCGTACAGACTGGACCTCCAAGGAACAAGAGTCAACAAGGTGACAACAGGTGAGAGAAATAAAACAAGTTGACCAAATCTTTGAAGAACATGAACCACAAAGGGGAACTAGGAAATGGTCACATCAAGATTTTAGATACATTTTAACAAGCTGGAAAGCGAGTCCGAAGAAAATAAGACCAAATGTAGGGGACACAGAGAGAAAAATCTGGCACTTTTACACCCCACGCTCACACCCACATATATCCACACACACATCCACCATATAAGTAAGGATACAAACTGAACTATGGACAGCTAAAGAAATGCAAATCTCCCAAGACGTCCTGAAAATAAATAAACTAAAGGACAGATGGGCAAATAAGTAAATAAGGACAAATAAAACTGTAAAATACACAAGACCGAGAGTAGGACAGTGGTTAGCAGTGGCTGGTGGCAGGAAGGTGTCGTTTGGGGTGACATTGGTCAAAGGATACAAAATCTCATTTAGGTAGGAGGATAAGATCAAGAGATCTATTTTACAACATGATGATTACGGTTAATAATAATGTATTGAAAATCACTAAGAAAGTAAATTTCAATTACCACTATCAAAAAATGGTAAGTATGAGAGGTAATGCTCATGTTAATTAGCTCAGTTTAGCCATTCCAAATGTATGCCTATTCCAAAACATCATGTTGTACCTGATGAATATATACAATTTTTGTCAATAAAAACTAGTTGATTTAAAAAAACTACACAAGACCTATACCCTCACACCATAGCTATAAGACAGAGAATCTCCAACTCCAAATTACCTGTAAGTACAAAACAAACTTCACATCCCAGTGAGCTGTCTCTTGCAATCTGGGAAACACCATGTGTGGGAGCAAGGAGCTTGTGGCAGGCCTGATGATTGATCTAACTCACTTGGTGGAAAACAAAGGCCAGCCAAGAAAGTTGAAGTTTCAGTATTTCAACGACAAGACTCTGAAAGATGGTCCTGATAGACCCAAGAGGTGTGGAGGAGGGACTTACAAATTGTTCACATGCCTGAGAAGGCCAATTTGGAAAAGCAATTCTGGGGGAGAGTAGGAGGCAAGGGGAGGGAGGGGTGCATTTAGAAAATGCTGGGGAAGGAAATAGAGCAAGAAGGCAAAATTGGGATCCTTAAAAAATAAAAACTCACATAAACTTCTCCCCATTGTCCCCAGTGCCCCCTAAAAGAGTTATCTAGTAAAGCAGCCATAGTTTGCTGACAGAAGAGAGAGGTTTTGAACCAGAAATCTTGCCCCCACACTCACCAGCTGTGTCCATAGAATTGCAGAAACACATGTGCCTTTATCTGTATGAAACTACTCTAAAATGAAGCAGAAAATGCATCAACACAGTTCAGCTGGAGACTACAGTAAGCAACAACGTGCTATATCCTTGAGAATCACTGAGAGTAGGTTTTAGGTGTTCTCACCACAAAGAATGATAACTATGTGAGGTAATGCTCATGTCAATCAGCTCAATTTACACATTTTACAACGTGCACATATTTCAAAATGTCACGCTGTACATGATAAATATGTACAATTTTCATTTGTCAATTAAAAAATAATCAATTTAAAACAACAATTCCACTGATGAAAAATTATCTCTGAAATAAAGACAGGCAAGGCCTGGTTCATGTGCAGAGAGCTCTGAGAGAATGAAGTAACGGATTGAACTGGCAGCATGGCACATCTGTGAAGAGGCAGATGCAAGAGGTTATAGTTCAGAAGCACATAAATTTTAGAGGAGAAATCACAGCACTCTCCGCCCCATGTGACCTGGGGCTTTATGCTCAGACTGGGGCCCTGGGCTTCCAATGGAGTAACAGACTGAATTTCTGATTTCTATATGCCGCACATTGTTACAGTCCTAAAAATTGCTGTGTGCCTCACCATATATCCCAGTCCTTAAGAGAAAAGTGTGAGGCAGTGACACACAATGGAGAACTCATCTGTCTGAGAACTTACTGTCTTAGGTACCTATGTTTCTTTATTGCACAGTTACCTGCACTTAAAACTTTGATCAGAATTCCGCAAGCTTTTGCTAAAGGAAATGACTTTGTACTTCCCAGAAGTCTTGAGATGACTTGGAGTGAAATAAAAAGGATAATTTAGAGGACTGCTCACATAAAAGTCTCTGAAAATCACTACCAATTCTGAAATCCACTGGGAGTGAATTAAGTTGGGAGTCCTGAGAGGCTTGTTACTCTTAGCCCTGCAAGCTCCCCTTTGTTGTACTTTTTCCACTCATACTTTCCCAGGCATCCAGAATTTCATCTCTTTATTCTTATTATCAAGGGCCTTACCAAGGCCGGCCAGGGGGCGCACTGGAGAGTGCGCTGCTTGGGAGCGCGGCGGCGCTCCCGCTGAGGGTTTGGATCCCATGTGAAGACCGGTTCCCGCTCACTGGCTGAGCGCGGTGCGGGCGCAGCACCGAGGGTTGCCATCCTGTTGCCGGTCCCTGGTACGGGCGCAGCACCGAGGGTTGCGATCCCGTTACCGGTCAGTAAAAAAGACAAAAAGGAAAAAAGGAAAAAAAAAAAAAAAGACCTTACTAGGGCTAGGAGTTCAATGTGATTGATTTGAAGGCAACTTATCTAGATCAGCTAAATAATGATCCCATGCATGTACGCAGGCATGGTCACAACCACGGCCAAAATTATTGTCTTCTTCACTGAGGTAAAGAGGCAATCCAAATATGAAAGGGAGACAGCTCAGAGAGCAACCAGTAGAATAAAATCAGACAGATGAAGGACATCTTCGATTTAAACAGTGGAGTTGATAAAGTGTAAATTATGCTTGATCTTACAAGAGTTTTAGAATTCTGGCAGAGAGACTGGTGATGAATTAGTGATGGGTACACAGAAAACAGAATAGATGAGGCAATAATCAATGCCAGGAAAAACTCACAACCATTTATTAGACTACGCTTTTGCTAACAAAAGTGGAACATTCATCTTCTTTTCCCTGCCCTAACCCTTTCAGAACTCAGGGATCCTTTTGAGTATTCTTATTTTCATGGTAATATGGTGATTTGCATAAGTTCAGTAAGAATCTTCCCACCTTGTTAACAGAATAATTTTTAACACGGATTATGCCATCAAGGCCTTGCCTGAACTGTCATATTTAAAATGGTAGTCATTTACTGAGATACGACCTGATATGTTTAAGGAGCTAAGGTTGACTTTTAGAGCCAATGCTTACAAAGCCCCCTGGGGAAAACGATACCTGGCTTATATGCTCTTATAGGTAAACAAGGATGGTCACTTCCTGGCACTTTTAAGAAACTTGGCATATTTTGGGTACCTTGAGAAGAGAAGAATTCACACAAATTTGTGAGTACTGCTAGTGAAATCTAATGGCAAGTTCTTGGCTTGGTTTCCAAGAAGATTTTAAAAGTCCAGCCAGAGGTTCCTCATGGAAACGTCCAGTGAAGCAAACTTAAAAAGGCCTATATAGAAAGTTATTCTTTTCCGTGTATCTATGTAAATAATCAGGCCAAATCTAATGAGACCAGGCTGTATTCGATAATCTTGTGGTCAAGAATGACCCTTCCTTGAGTTATCTTTGATCAGAAGGAGGTGTGGCTGTAAATGTAAGATAAATTTTTTGTGTTTCAATGGAAAACTATAATATGTTTGCTTTGGTTTCCTAGGGATGCTGTAACAAAGTACCACAAACTTAGTGGCTTAACACTACAGGCGTTTATTCTCTCACTGTCTGGATGCCAGAAGTCTGAAGTCAAGGTGTCAGCAGGCCATGCTCCCTGTGAGACTGGGAAAGATTCCTTCCTGCCTCTGTAGCTTCAGGTGGTTGCCAGCAACCCTTGGTTAGATACATCACTCCAATCTCTGCCCATCAACAGGTGGTCTCCTCTGAGTGTGTGTGTGTCCCCTGTATGTCCCTGCAAGTATTTGTGTTCAAATTTCCCTCTTATTCTAAGGACAATAGTCATTGGATTAAAGCCCACCCTAACCCAGTATAACCTTACCTAAATTTGATTACATCTGCAAAGACCCTGTTTTAGACTAAATCACGTCCCCCACCAAATTCTTATGTTGAAGCCTTAAACCCCATTGGGGCTGTATCTGGAGAAAGGATGTAATTAAGGTTAAAAGAGGTCATAAGGGTGGGGCCTTGATCTGATGGTATTACTAGATGTTTAAGAAGAGATAGCAGAGAAAGGCCATGTGAGGATACAGTGAGAAAGCAAACTCTGCAAGTCACCGGGAGAGACCTCACTAGAAATTAAACTCTGCTGGGCCTTAACCTTGGGCTCTCCAGAACTGTAAAAAATAAATATTAAGCTACCCTGTCTGTTGTATTTTGTTATGAGAAGACTAGTACAGACCCTATTTCCAAATAGGGTGACATTCACAGGTACCAGAGTTTAGGATTTGAACATATCTTTTTGGGCACACAATTCAACACATAGCATCCTTCAGGAACATCAGATTCAGATCCTATTCATTGTCTTTAAACTAGTTTGCATGGCTTTGAAAATTGTAGATAGCAGTTG
Source organism: Galeopterus variegatus (assembly GCF_000696425.1). NCBI lineage: Eukaryota > Metazoa > Chordata > Mammalia > Dermoptera > Cynocephalidae > Galeopterus > Galeopterus variegatus. The sequence continues at coordinate 152,800 of NW_007728485.1, forward strand.
GATGTAAAAACTCTGTCTTGTCTGGTAAAGATATAACTGACTTCCTCTCCCACTGTGGAAAAGCCAGTCTGTTGCCTACCTGTAAATTGCCCTGGATCCTGTCACCTTGTACAATCTTACCAAGTTTTCAGTTCTTCCAGTTTCCTTCAATATCTGGCTTCAACCCTCCAAACCAATGTTTCCAATTTCTCTCTCCCTTCTGACTTGGCTCCACTGAGAACTCAGCCTGGCTGCCCAGATCGCTGTCAGGGCTTGAGGCTATCTTGAAGCTGGCCTTTCCCCAGGCTGTAAATAAGCCCTGAGAGCAGAAGCTCAACAACGCCATGAGTCTGGAAGGACTCCTCACTGCCGCAAACTGTGCACGGGCCGGATCCCTCCCTGGCTGGACGATTCGCTGTGTGGGCCACCTAAGCAGTTTGGTGAATCGTGGGCCATATAGAAAAAGCAACCAAGACTGTGGACGACATCACCAGAGCACTGGCATCTTCACTTGAAGAGACTCTGCAGCCAGTGCTGTGTAGTCAAAATATTTCCATCCACCAACCTTTTACAATCCACTGGGCTGGATACCCTCAGAGTTCAACTTTCAGCTCTTTATTTTCATACGACACTTTATAGTAATATGTCTTTTTTTACTGCAGACATCCCTCTCTTAAGAAGCCTGATTTGTAGGATTCTAAAACCATTGACCTCTGCCAGCGTGTTTCCACTGCCCACCAGGGACAGTACTGAGGAAACACTGGCTCTGGGGACTGTTTCACTCCCTTGTCCCCTACTTCACATTCCCCTCATCCTTGAGTTGTTCAGGGACAGCCTCTCTGAGCCTGTATTGAACCTGAGGAGGGATGGACACGGCTGACCATACTTGACACTTGTGTGACCTCAGGTTGGCTTGACTAGGACGCTGGCCTCAACTGTATGTGAATTTTCCTCACCGTAACATTTTTTGCTCTGTCTCAGGTACAGGCCTCTGTCCAGGTAGTTAAATGAAGATAAACATTCCCTGCCTTGACATTCCTGTTGTTGCAACATTTGACAGTTCCTTAAGTGCCAAGAACCTTCAGCAGTGTTTGGTGTTTCTCTTCCCATGACCGTCCATCCCACAGCCTCTGCCTATTAAGGTTTGGCTCGCCCTCCTCTTCCAGGAGAGGCTCCGCCGCAGGTTCTGAGCATCTCTTGGTTGCAATAATCCTTCCTAATGAAGTCTTCTCTTACTAATGTCCAGACGTGCATTTGTGTGTCTTTGACAGTACATGCAACTAAGAGTTCTCTTCCTAAGCTTGTAAGGCCTGTTGGGATGGAGGGGGCAGGTGCTGGGAGAGGGGTGTCAGGGGATGAATGTGTTAAATAACTTTCCAGGGCCTCAGTGCTAATAATTAGTTGGTACAGGATTTTCAACTAGATATATATGTCTCCAAAGCCCAACTCTTCTCAACATATCATGGTGCAGAAAGAGGAAGGAAGGGAGGAAGGAAGGAAGAGAAGGGGGACCTCTTTCTCTGGGCCATATGGTCTGCAGCCTCCCTGTAGTCTGCATGAGCCCTGTCCTTGAGGTTCTGAGCAGCCAGCCTCACTGAGTTTCCTAGTGAAGCCATGAGTCTCTCCCATGAGTGACAATAGATTAACAATACCCCCTGTGTGAGTCAGGCGGCAGGAGTCAGAAACCACAGCAGTAGTATTTTAACATTTTAATGTAAAGGATACTAACTAAATATGGAAGAATCACAGGCAAGTAAATAAATGAAAGAAAACACTGGGGTATTCAGGAAGTAGCAGTTGCAGGAAGCAGCTACCGCTCTCAGGGCTGGTGGAACACAGCCAGGAGGGGCGGGGGGTTGCATTATTAAAAGTCAGAAGCTTAGAGAATCCTGGTAGAACAGCAGCCCAGGCCTCTGAGGAGGGCTGGCAGGTGCTGAAGTCTTTGAGGTAGGCCACGGGGCAGGTCTGCCAGTATTGGAAAAACTGCACACTGGATCCAGCTGCTGGTCCAGGAAGGTTCTCTCCTGAAGCAGGGAGAAAGGACTGCTGGGTCTGGCTCACAGCCTCAGAAGCATGTCCCTGCCCCTCCCTCCAGTTGGTCAGTGTTCCTCTGGTGCCCCTGTTGGCAGGGCCTGACAGGGAGCCAGCTGGCCACACAGCATGTGGCATGTAGAGTCCCAGCTCCCATGTCACAGCGTGGAGTAGGGAAAGGTGGGTGGGAGGCTGAGAAGTAAGACTGATAACAGGCACACCCTGTGTTGGTAGACAGCAGCTGGTGCTTCAGTCATCTGTGCTGTGCGGCACACCATTCCCAGGATGTAGCGAGTGGCCTCACACCGCTTGTCCTTCTCGTGGTCTCTGAGGGCAGCTGGGGCAGTTCTGCTGGCCTTGCCTGGGGTCAGTCATGTGGCTGACCGGGACACAGGTGGCCTCATGCACACATGTAAACATCAGTGCTGCCATCGGTGAGGCCCTTGATGTTCCTCCTGTGGCCTCCCATCCTCCTGCGGGCCACCCTGGGCTTCTACACAGAACATGGAGGTCCACATGCTAGGAGGTCCCAACTAGACACCACAAGGACTCTGAGGCCTCCAGTCCAGCGTCACATGTCCCTCCCACAGTGTCCTGGCAGGGAAGGCTGGCCACAGGCCACCCCATCTGTAGGGGACAGAGAAGGAGCTCCCACCACCTACTGGGGAGGAGTGGCGACATTCCCTCGCAAGGAGCTCCAGACACAGGAGGGTGACTCTCTTGGAGCCACTCCCAAAGCCACTCCCACAGCAGAGACCCCTTCTTTCCCACAGGTGTGGCTCATGCGGAGCTCAGAACTCAAGGAAAGAGCATCCCCTTTCCTGACTTAATGCTGTCAAGGACGCCCAGAACTGCTCCATCCAGGTCTCAAGATGTCCCCCTGCAGCAACCAGGGTCCTTCCTGCAGCTCCATCTTGTGGGACCTCCCACCTCCGTGGTGCAGTGGCTGCTGTGTGACACCTGTGAGGTGGTGCTGCTTTCCAAGGATTGCGTCTAGTACATCTGGTCATGACTCACAGACCTTTGCTGTCTGAGGGCAATGGTCACCTCCATTTCCTGAGCACTTACTATACGTCTGGCTCGCGGCCAAACAGCTGATCAACTCACCCCCGCCAGCTGGACCTTCCCAGTGTTAGCACTGGGGGTCCTGATCCAGGCAGCCCTCAGCGCCGGGCACAGCAGATGGTACCAATGGAGAGAAGAGCTGTGGCCCCGGAGACTGACAGACCGAGGCAGCGCTCGGCCCTTACTGCGGGTTAGTTTCGTTCCTTACTTTCTGAGCTACAGTTTCCTCCCTTTGTAACATGAAGAGAACCATGCTGAACAGGCAGGTCGACATGAAGACCAGAAGAGATGCTGCATCTAGGGACTGTTGCAGGGCCTGGGTTGTCATGAGCTCAGTTATTGTGGGGAGGGCTGAGGAAGGCTGTGTCCCCTGCAAACCTCAGCACAGGTGCTCCGATGCTGTTCGCACAGGGCATGGTAGTGAGTGGGGACACTCTTGCTTCACCCCTGGTTCCTAGAGCTGGGAGTCCTTGTCCTGGGGACACAGGGCCACATGGGGGACTCTGATGGAACACACACCCTTCCTCCTGATCATGGCGTGGGTCCTTGCAGGGCGCTGCTCTGGCTGGTGCTTCAGCACCACCTTCTGCGGCTGTCCCAGTGCTCACGAGGCAGCCACTTGTTCACAGGGGGCCCACGTGCCTCCTTCCATGTGAAGTGGAGTCCTTGGCCAGAGGCTACATTGTGTGGATCCAATGCCTGTGGGTCAGGCATTCCATAAGCCCCTGGACAGTGCTGCTGGCTGAGGCTCTGTGGGTAATGCAGGCAAATCCATAGTTACCTTTCCCTGTGAAGATGACCCACCAGCCCTTCCAGTGCAGTCAACCAACCCCCATGGCCAGTTGCACTCCTCCAGAAACACTGGTCTCTCTTCCTGCAGGTGGGCATTCAGAGTAGGTGACAGCCAGATCGGCCTGGCGAGTGCACAGCAAGCCGGTGGCCTGTGCACAGCCTCCCTCTCTGCCACCCAAGCTCACTGCTCTTTGTGCCAGGCATGGGGAGGCTGCTGGTGAAAACTCAGTAACGTCCACTGGCTCGGTCACCTGCCTACTCAGTCGTTCAGTGCCTCATCCATGATGGAGGAGTTGTGCTGGGCGTGAACATGCTGTGCAAGCACCTTCACATTTTGTGACACTTCTGCTTCCAGCCAGACAGGCCACTGCCCAGGAACTGGTGTGCAGTCGCATCTCCACTCGCTTTGCCTTCTGCAGAGTGTAGGTGATCAGGTGCAGTCTCGTTGACAGGCTGCTCCTGAGCGTGGCTTTAAGCAGCCACCGGCCATGTTGGCTTGTGCCCACATTCAGAGATGAATCACTCATGAACCAAGCTGGGCTTGTCCTCATGCTCCAGCTAGTGTAGAGGATCCTCTCCCCATGCCCCACCTCACAGGGGCCCACAGGTGCACGCTGGGCAGGGTGGCCAATGCACCCGTGGTTATCGACAGCGTGGGGACCTTCTCATGCAGCTTCCTCATGAATGCTGAGGACGAGCTTCAGCTGGGCCCTGAGATCCTGAAGACACGAGAAGCCGAAGAGACCCCCTCACCCTCTGTAATCCAGGAAATGGCTGCTGAGGGGAAGCCTGTTCCCCTGGGACTTAGATGTGACTCCTGGACACGCTTCCTCCACATGGGATAAAGCCAGACTCAGATCTTTCAAATCCCCCTCTCTGTCTCGTAAGTGGTTAGATGAGCTATTAGTCACCCTGGTCAATCAGAACAAAGTGCTTGACCAATCTCTGAACTGACAGACTTTAGTTAAGCTCCCGTCCTCCCCCAGGACCCTGGACTTTGGCCCACCCTCAGCTGGAGTAGGCATCTGAATGCAGAATGGCCTCCCTTAACCGCTTCCAAACATCAGTTGGCTGAAAAGAGACAGTGCAGAGTCCCCATCCCAGCCTGGTTCTTTCTAGCCCTGTTGCCCCCCTGTAACATAACAGCCCTTCTTGGCTGACCTGTGAGGTACTTGGTAATCTCACGTCCAGGCTTCTCCCTGCTGCAACAGTCCTGCTCCCCTTCTGCCAGTAATCCCTTTGAGAAGAGGCTGTCCTTACCTAAGCCGGATTGCTCTTAACTGGATAGTGCCGTCTGGCTCTATGCAGCCCTGATCTTGAATGTACCATCTCCGCCTTATGAAGGGATGCTGTGGGGCCCATCCTCTGGGACTTGGTGAGCGTGACAGGCCCGACCCACAGTGTTCACTTCCAGATACGCGGTCACATGCAGCCTGTGGTCAGGTGTTCCTTCCTCACTATGGACAGTTTTCCCACAGGGAAGAATCCCCTGCCGCAGGGGGCACGGCAGTGCTCCAAACCCCAGATGCTGTGCTGTGATTCTCCCACTTCATCAGATCCACTACTGACACCCCCGCCACAACCGAGTCTGTAGATGCTTTGGTTTATCATGTGACTGAGGCGAGGAGTGTTAACATAATCTTGGGGCAAAACTGTCACTAATTATTGATTTCTCTACACAAACACAAATAAGGCCATTGTTCTGATCAAGAGATATAAAGAGCATATTCTCCAATTCAGTACCTCATGCCATGTGCCGAGGCAGTACTGATCAGCTCCAGTAACAACAGTGTGTCTGGAGCAGCAGCGGCCATCAGGGTGACTACTTGGTTGAACTAGAGGTGGTCTGCAGTCCTCCCTCAGGACACATCCTGCTTCTGAAGAGGCTGCACTGTGGAGCTGAAAGAAAGCGTATAAGGACTACCCTCGTGAGTTCCACCCAGCTGTAAGCATAAGGTCCTTAAAAGTGGCACTAATCTCGGCCATCCCACTGCAGCTCCACCCCTGCAAACATGCAACACTGTTATTGATTTGCTATCTAGGTTGGGGGGATGCAAGTCAGCAGCTTCCACTTGACCCTCTTACTTCATAGGCCAAGGGCCCAATGTGGGGGCCACTCCGATGGCCAAGTAGATAAACAGTTATACATCCAGGGACTGGGAAAGGATCACTGGATGAGACAGCAACATTTAGGTGGAATTTATTCAGGACTCTAGTTATTTTATAGCCCCATAAGCTTCCACTCTAATGGGGACCATGATGATGCTTTGGGTCTTTCGGAATCAATGTCAGCTTAGACTCATGTCCAAAAGTCCTCAAAATGTCTAGATCAGAGTTCAGCAAACTTTTCCTATAAAGTGCTAGAGAGTGAACATTTTAGGCTTTGCACACCGTAAGGTCTTGGCTGCAACTATGGACTCTACAACTGTAGTGTAAATGCCTCCATACACATTATGTAAATGAATGAATGTGGCTATGCTCAAATAAAACTTTATTCCCAGTAACAGGTGGCCAGCTCAATTTGGCCTGGAGGTTGTAGTTTGCTGGCCCTTGGTCCAGGTATTCTCTTTTCCAAGTGTACAATCACACAAGTAAATGGCCCTAAGTTCCTTGCGAAGAAGGGCTGGGTATGTACAGTACATCCTGAACACTGCAGGGGATCAGAGTCCCTCTGTGATGAAAAAACAAATAAACCAAGCAAACCACCATGGACATATTTCTGAAAATTGTGACACCTTCTCAAGAAGAGCCTCAGGCAGCTCCTCCAGGAGGTATTCCAAAATAAGGCACTGCTATCATTGGAGATGACAGATCCATGGGTGATATTGCCCCAGAGGACTTTCCAGAGGGATAAGATGTGGAGGTGAAGACAGTGATATTGATAATCCTGGCCCTGTGTAAGCCTACGTTAACGTGTGGGTTTATGTTTTAGTTTTCAACAAAAAAGCTTAAAAAGTAAAAAAAAAAAAAGAAAAATTTTAAAAATAGAAAAAAGCCTACAGAATAATAACATAAAGCAAGAAAATATTTTTGTACAGCCATACAATGTGTTTCTGTTTTAAGCCAAGTGTTATTATGGAACAGTCAAAAATTTGAAAAAGAATTGTTTATGAAGTAAAAAAGTTACATACAGTAAGCTAAGTTTAATTTATTATTGAAGAAAGAAAAATATTTTGCATAAGTTTAGTGTAGCCTAAGTGTACGGTGTTTATAGAGTCCACTGTGTGCACAGTAATGTCTGAGGCCCTCACGTTCACTCACCACTCACTCACTGACTTGCCCAGAGCAACTCCCAGTCCTGCAAACTCCATTCGTGGTAAGTGCCCTATACAGGTGTGCCATTTTCTACCTTTTATACCATATTTCTCTGTATGTCTTCTATATTTACATATGCTTGATTATAGAAACACTTACCATTGTATTACAATTGCCTACTGTGTTCCCTGGTATCCAAGGATGCTTTCTAATGCTGACCACAGGCTAACAGACACTTCAGAAACCACACCCAACAAATAATGGTCTTTACAAAAATTTCTCAAAAATTCACTAAACAAACAGCTAGAACCCATTGGAAACCAGCACAACAAATCCTGAAAAGGGAAATGATCTTATTTCCAGAGTTACAACATTGTAATACTTAAATGTCCAGTTTTCAACAAAAGATTACAAAGCATGCAAAGGAACCAGTAAGTAGTGTCCATTCTTAAGAGAAATACACAAAAAGTGCTCCTGAAGGGTGCAGACATTAGACTTTCAGGGCACAGACTTTAAACTCTTAAATATGCTCAAAGATCTAGCAGAAATAATTGACAGAGAACCAAAGGAAATCAAGAATACAATCTCAAAATAAATAGAGAATATCAATAAAAATAGAAAAACATGAAAAAGAAAACAAATAGAAATTCTTGCACTTACAAGTACAATACTGTACTCACGTCAGCAGCACATATATTAAAAATTGGAACAATACAGAGAAGATTAGCATGACCCCTGTGCAAGGATGACACGCAAATTTATGAAGCATTCCATGGTTTTCAAAGAGACAATCTTAAAAGCAGCAAGAGAAAAGCACCATCACTTAGAAGGGAGCCCTCATCAGACTAACAGCAGACTTCTCAACTGAAACTCTACAGGCAAGAAGAACATGGGATGACATATTCAAAATACTAAATGAAAAAAACTGCCAGCCAAGAATACTATACACAGCAAAGGCTCTCCTTCAGAAAGGAGGGTGAAATAGTATATTTCCCAGACAAAAACTGTGGGAGACCCTCACCACATGAATAACCCTGCAAGAAATTCTCAATAATCACTATCATGAATACACAAGTAAGAACAAAATCACTACTAAAACACAAATGCAAACAAGATAGATAAAAGACACTAAATCCTACCACCATAAAAACACCCAACAAACATTGAAGACCAATAGTCAAAGGAGAAGAAAGGAACTAAAAATATTTAAAATATCTAAAAGAAATGCAATAAAATGCCAGAAATAAGACAGTATCTCTCAGTAACAACCCTTAATGTAAATGGATTAAATTCCCCAATCAAAAGACACAGACTGATGGATCAGATCAAAAAACTACACCCAACTAAATGCTGTTTACGAGAAACTCAACTCACTGGAGAAGATGCACACAGACTAATACTGAACGGATAGGAGAATATATACCATGCAAATGGAAACCAAAAATGAGCAGGAGAAGCTAATCTTATATCAGATAAAATAGATTTTAAACAAAAAACCATAAACAGACACAAAGAAGGCCACTATATAATGATAAAGGGACCTATCCAGCAAGAAGAAATAATAATCATAAATATATATGCACCCAACACTGAAGCACCCAGAAATATAAAGCAAAGACTATTAGACCTAAAGAAAGAGATAAACCTGAATACAACAATAGTAGGGGACCTGAACACCCCTCTCTCTTCACTTGGCAGATGATCCAGGCAACAAATCAACAAAAATACACAGAATTTAAACCACACTTTAGGCCAATTGGACCTGGCAGATATCTACAGAACATTTCACCCAACGACTACAGAATACACATTCTTCTCATCAGCACACAGAACATTCTCCAAGATAGACCACATATTGAGTCAGAAATTAAGTCTCAATAACTTTAAAAAAATCAAAATCATCTCAAGTAACTTTTCAGACCACAGTGGATTAACATGAGAAATTAATAACAAGTGAAACTCAGGAAATTATACAAATGCATGGAAATTAAACAACAGGCTCCTGAACGACCTATAGGCCCAAGAAGAAATGAAACAGGAAATCAAAAAATTTCTAGAAAACAATGAAAATAAAAAGACATCATATCAAAACCTGTGGGATACTGCAAAAGCAGTACTAAATGGGAAGTTTGTAGCAATAAATGCCTACATCAAAAAAATTAGAGGCAGATGTCGGTGTTGTGTCAGACGCGAGGAGCGTGTGCTGGTTGCCGGGCACAACTCCCACGCGGCCCTTCCGCCCCCAGAGACCAAGAGCGACTACCCAGGCCCAGGAAACATGGTGGCAGGAAGGGAGTGAGCCACCCACGCCCCGTGCCGGCAGTATCCCAGAGGCCTTCAGCAAGAAGAGGAACTCAGAAAGCCTGATGGTGAGTCAGAATCTCTGGTGTCCTTGCTTGTGCCGGGGTAGCTGTTACCACTCAGGTGGATTGCTCTGAAGGATTGCTGAGACCTTGAAGGGGACTCTCATAATACGTGCACTAAAGTTTGGAGTGCACGCCATTTTGTCAAATTTACAAAATCATCCCCAGGAAGAAGCTGCAGGGAGCAGCCGCCACTGGGCGCCCAGCCTTGCAGCTGCTGCCCTCAGCGCCAGGCCAGGCCAAGCAGCCCCGCCGCTGGGACTCAGAGACTGGCGACTGCGGTATGTGCCGGGGAGGGGGCTGTCCCGTCCCCGTCCCCGGGCGCCGCTGGAACTGCGAGCCAGAGAGAGACTGAGCAGGCTGGCGTGACCAGGAGCTGGGAGCGCCAGGGGCCACGAGAGGTGGCCGGGACGGCTCTGGCTGTGGAGGCAGCTGCGGGAGTGCAACAACAGAGCACCGCGGGAGCGCAACACGGGAGCGCAACGCGGGAGCTGAGACTCATCGGAGGGTGCGGCGCAAATGCCCCGCCATCTTCCTGGTAGTCAATTTTGGACTTGCCTGACACTAGCGTCCAACTGAGTAGTCACTGAGGTAGCCATACCAAATTGGCAACCCCAGCAAAATCTTAGTCAGGCAATAGTGTCAAACCTGTGGATTGTGAAACCCCCTGCCACAATGAATAAACATCAAAGAAAAGACACCAGAAACACGAAAAATCAAGAAAGTACACCACCCAAAGATAATAAATCTCAAGCTCTAGATCCTATAGAACAAGAAGCCCTTGAAATGACTGACAAGGAATTTTGAGTGATAATTCTAAGGAAACTGAATGAGATACAAGAAAACTCAGCTAGACATCATGATGAAACAAGGAAAAGTATACAGGACCTGAAAGAGGAAATGTACAAGGAAATCAATGCCCTGGAAAAAAATGTAGCAGAACTTGCCGAACTGAAGAAGGTATTCAGTGAAATAAAAAACACAATGGAGAATTTAACCAGAAGGCTTTGGAAGTGGAAGAGAATTCCTCTGAACTTGAAGATGGGCTGTTTGAAAAAACACAAACAAAAAAAAAAAAAAAAAAAAAAAAAA
>NW_007728485.1:164953-188299 GCF_000696425.1 Galeopterus variegatus
AGCCTCACCTGCGTGAGGGCAGGTCAGGCAGGTGCTGGCCGGCAGGACCAAGCACACATGCCACTGTCACCATCATCTTCTAAAACTAAGCTCGACCTTTGGGCAGCTGCCCCCTCCCCACTCTGCTTGTTCTACACATTACCTGATGGCTTCTGCCAACACATGGCATCTGATTGAGAGACATCTCATATCTGTCTCAGAGAATCTGAACTGAAGCATCTCGTAGTTAGGAAGCTTCCAGTCTGTGTCACTAACGTGACTGTTGTTTCAGGTCATCTCAATGAAAAGTGATGGAATCCAACAGCTTGCAACAAAGCTGTAGAGCAATTAAAATGCACTGATTTCCTTGAAGTCCTTATTATTATCAGTTCCTGAGATACCATACACTAAAGTCAACTCAAAATGGAATAAAGAATTAAATATACACCCTGAAACAATAAAACTTCTTAAAGAAAATATAGGAGAGACACTTCAGGATATAATTCTGGACACAGACTTCATGAATAAGACCCCAAAAGCATGAGCAAGCAAAGGAAAAATAAAGAAATGGGATTATATCAAACTAAAGAGCTTCTGCACAGCAAAAGAAACAATTAACAGAGTTAAAAGACAACCAACACAGTGGGAGAAAATATTTGCAAAATATACTTCTGAGAAAGGATTAATATCCAGAATATACAAGGTACTCAAACAACTTTACAAGAAAAAACAAGCAACCCACTTAAAAAATGGGCAAAAGAGCTAAATAGGCATTTCTCTAAGGAAGATAGGTTGCGGAGAAAAAGGAACTCTCTTACATTGTTGGTGGGAATGCATAATGGTGCAACCCCTATGGAAAATGGTTTGGAGGTTCCTCACACAGCTGAAGATAGATCTACCATACGACCCAGCTATCCCACTGCTGGGAATATATCCAAAGGAATGGAAATCATCAAGTCGAAGGTATACCTGTTCTCCAATGTTCATTGCAGCACTCTTTACAATAGCCAAGAGTTGGAATCAGCCCAAATGTCCATCATTGGATGAGTGGATACGGAAAATGTGGTTTATCTACACAATGGAATACTACTCAGCTATAAAAATGAATGAAATACTGCCATTTGCAACAACATGGATGGACCTTGAGAGAATTATATTAAGTGAAACGAGTCAGGCAGAGAAAAAGAAATACCACATGTTCTCACTTTTGGTGGGAGCTAAAAATAAATAAATAAATTCACACACACACACACACACAAAAAACCGGGTTGGGGGGAGAAGACTTAACAATACAACTCGTTGAAGTTGATACGACAAGCAAACAGAAAGGACATTGTTGGGTGGGAGGGGGGCGAGGGAGGGAGGAGGGGGGTTTCGGTAATGGGCCACAATAATCAACCTCATTGTATATCGACAAAATAAAATTAAGAAAAAAAAAAAAATAAGCCAGGAACAGAAAGAAAAATAAGACGTGTTCTCACTCATATGTGGGAGGTATAAATAAATAAATAAATAATAAGTTGAACTCTTAGAAGGAGAGATTACAACTGTGGTTACCAGAGGTGGGAAAGGGGAGAGGAGACAGGGACAGTGAGAGGCTGGTCAATGGACACCGAATTACAATTAGACAAAAAATAAGTTCTATTGATGTACAGTCAAGCCAGGCATCTGTAATTAACAAGAATTTAGCTCATGTTATCAAACAACTAGAAGACAGAAGATCAACTGTTCATGTCACAAAGAAATTATTAATTTTTGCAATGATGAATATGCTAATTACCCTGATTGGATCATCACACATTGTATACATGTATTGAAATATGACTCTGTTCCCCACAAATATGTACAATCTGTATGTTTCAATAAACAAATTAAATAATAATAATAAAAAAAGAATTAGAAAGATTTCAAGTAAATCATCTAACCCTACACCTAAAAGAACTGAAAAAACAAGAACAGTCCAATTCCAAAGTTAGTAGACTGAAAGAAATAATTAAGATTAGAGCAGAACTAAATGATATGGAGACCCCCAAAATGACATGAAAGATCAATAATACAAAAAGTTGTTTTTTCGAGATGAACAAAATAGACAAACCATTAGCTAGGTTAACAAAAAAAAAAAGAAAAAGAAAGAAAAAGAAAGAAAAGAAAACCCAAATTAAAAAATCAGAAGTGAAAAAGGAGACATTACAGCTGATACCACAGACATACAAAAAAATCATTACGGTCTATTATGAACAACTACATGCTAACAAATTTGAAAACCTGGAGGAAATGGGTAAATTTCTGGACACATACAAACTACCAAGATGGAACCAAGAAGAAATAGAAAGCCTGAATAGAACAATAACAAGCAATGAGATTGAAGCAGCAATCAGCAGTCTTCCTATGAAGAAAAACCCAGGATTGGATGGCTTTACTGCTGAATTCTGCCAGACTTTAAAGAGGAATTAATACCAATCCTTTTTAAACTATTCCAAAAAAATTGAAGTATAGGCCACTCTCCCTAATTCATTCTATGAGGCCAGTGTCACCTTGATACCAAAACCAGACAAAGAGAAAACAAAAAAGAAAACTACAGACCAATATCTCTGATGAATGTTGATGCAAAAATCCTCAATAAAATATCTACAATTACAATACAGCAACATGTCAAAAAATTATACACCATGATCAAGCGGGTTTCACCCCAGAGATGCAAGGATGGTTCAACATACACAAGTCAATAAATGTGGTATACCACCTTAACAAAGTCAAGGATAAAAACCATATGATTATCTCGATAGATGCAGAAAAAGCATTCACCAAAATTCAACATTGCTTCTTGATAAAGACCCTCAGCAAATTAGATATAGAAAGAAAGTATCTCAACACAATAAAAGCCATCTGTGACAAGCCCTCTGCCAATGTCATTCTGAATGAGGAAAAACTTAAAGCTTTTCCTTTATGAACAGGAACAAGATAAGGATGTCGACTCTCACCACTTCTATTTAAGATAGTAGTGGAGGTACTAGCTAGAGCAATCAAGCAAGAGAAGAAATAATGGCCATCCAGATTGGAAAAGGTAAAGTCAAACTGTCCCTATCTGTGGATGACATGATCCTATATATAGAAAAATGTATAGACTCTACCAGAAAACTTTTAGAGCTGATTAATAATTTCAATAATATTGCAGGTTACAAAAATCGATGCCCTCAAATCAGTTGCATTCATATTCTCTGATAATGAACAAACAGAAAGAGAGATTAAGAAAGTAAGCCCATTTACAACAGTTACAAAAACAAAAACAAACAAACAAAAAACCTAGGAATCAATTTAACCAAGGATATGAAAGATCTCTTCAATGAGAACTACAAAACATTACTGAAAAAAGTTAAAGAGGACACACAAAAGTGGAAAGACATTCCATGCTCTTGGATTGGAAGAATCAACATTGTGAAAATATCCATACTACCCAAGGCAATCTACAGATTCAATGCAATCCCCATCAAAATACCAATGACATTCTTCACAGAAATTGAAAAAACAATCCTAACATTTGTATGGAACAACAAAAAGACCCTGAATAGCCAAAGCAATCCTGAGCCAAAGTAAATAAATTAAAAAAAAAAAAAAGCTGGAGACATGACACTACTCAACTTTCAATTATATTACAAAGCTATAGTAACCAAAACAGTATGGTACCAGCATAAAAATAAAAACTCAGACTAGTGGATCAGAATAGAGAACCCAGAAATCAACCCACAGACTTACAGACAACTGATCTTTGAGAAAGGCAACAAGAGCATACATTGGGGAAAAGACTGCCTCTTCAATAAATGGTGTTGGAAAAACTGGACATCCATATGCAGAAGAATGAAACTAGACCTGCACCTCTCACCATATACCAAAATCAACTCAAAATGGATTAAAAACTTAAGTATGAAACCAGAAATCATAAAACTACTAAGGGAAAGTAAAGGGAAAACACTCCAGGAAGTAGGACTGGGCAAAGACTCTATGAATCAGAGCCTGAGATCACAAGCAACAAAATAAAAAATAAAAAAATGGCATTACATCAAACAAAAAGCTTCTGCACAGAAAAAGAAACAATCAAAAGCGTGAAACAACAATCTATGGAATGGGAGAAAATATTTAAAAACTGTACATCCAACAAGGGATTAATATCCAGAATATACAAGGAACTCAAACAACTACACTGTAAAAAAACAAATAACCCAATTAAAAAATGGTCAAAGGAGCTGAACAGAGATTTTCCAAAGGAAAACATACACATGGCCAATAGTTGCTTAAAAAAATGCTCAACATCACTAATCATCAGGGAAATGCAAATTAAAACCACATTGAGATATCATCTTTCCCCAGTTAGACTGGGTATAATCAAGAAGATAGAAAATAACAAATGCTGGTGAGGCTGTAGAGAGATGGAAATGTGCCTACACTGTTGGTAGGACTGTAATTTAGTACAACCATTATGGAAAACAGTCTGCAGGTTTCTCAAACAACTATAGATAGATCTACCATAGGATCCAGCAATCCCACTTCTAGGTATGTACCCAAAGGAGTGTAAATCATCATGTTGAAGGGATACCTGCACTCCCATGTTCATTGCAGCCCTATTTACAATAGCCAAGATATGGAACCAGCTGAAATGTCCATCAGTGGATAACTGGATAAGGGAAATGTGGTATATATACACCATAGAATACTTCTCTACTATAAAAAGAAAAATGAAATTCTGCCATTCACAGCAACATGAATGAGTCTGGAGAAAATTTTGTTAAGTGAAATAAGTCAGGCACAGACGGAAAAATATCGCATGTCCTCACTCATGAAGTGGGAGCTAAGAGAGTAAGAAGAAGGAAAGAAAGGCTACAGTGGTGCTGGACTTGCAGAGGGAGAGAACATACCTAGGGCTGTGGGGGGTTGGGGGTTGGAGAGAAGGAGGGAGGTCTAGGATTAACTGGGTGTCAGAAATGGGGAAGAGCAATTTTTGGTAATGGGCATGCTTATAGTATTGATCTAATCATCACATCTTGGGCACAGGTGGTGATGGTCAGCTTTGAACCCCATGAATATGCATAATCAATAAAAAAAGTACAATACTAAAATTAAAATTTTGCCAGAGGTTTTCAGTGATAGATGTGAGAAGTAAGAAGAATCAGTGAACTTGAAGATAGGTCAATTAAAATCATCCAGTATGAGAGGCAAAAAAGAAAATGAATGAAGAAAAATTCCTGAAGTCTAAAGGACTTGCAGGACAAATTAAGCATCCAGCATAACATAACAGGAGTCCTGTAAGAGGACGAGAGAGAAGGAGACAAAAGAATATTTAAAGAAGTAATGGTAAAGAACTTCCCGAATTTTCTAAAAGACATGTGTCTACACATCCGTAAAGCTCAATGAACTACGAAAACAATAAACACGTAGAGATCCACAGTAAGACACATTGTAATCAAACAGACCTGTGGAATACTCTCTAGGATGGACCATATGTTAGCTCAAACAAATGTCTCAATGAATTTAAAAGGTTGAAATCAGCCTGAGTCTTCAAACTCAGTGGAATAAAACTAGAAGTCAATAAATGAAGGAATACTGGCAAATTCATAAATATGTGGAAATTAATCAACACACTCTTGAACAACCAATGTGTGAAAGGAGAAATAACGGAGAAAATGAGAGAGTACTTTGAGACAAATAACAAACACAACATAAGAAAAACCTTATGTGATACAGTGAATACTGAGCCCAAATCCATCAAATTAATAATCTAATTTTACATTTAAGGGAACAAAAAATAAGTAAATAAAAGGAAGAAGGAGAACAACAACAACAACCCCGAGCCAGGAAAGGAATGAAATAATAATGTGATGAATGAAATAAGAATAGAAAACAATGGAGGGAAATCAGTGATGCCAAAGGTTGGTTCTTATCAAAAGGTCAACTAAATTGATAAACCATTAGCTAGATTGACTAATAAAAAAAGAAGACAAATTATTATAATCAGAAATAAAAGTGGGGCCATTGCTACTGATTTTAGAGAAATAAAAAGAATTATTAGATAATCATGTGAACAATTATACACCAACAATTAGATAACCTAGATAAAATGGACAAATTCCTAGAAACACACAATCTACCAAAACTGACTCCAGAAGAAATAGAAAATCTGAATTTATTTGTAACAATTAAGACTGAAACTATAATCAGAAACCACCTTCCGGGGCCGGCCCGTGGCTCACTCGGGAGAGTGCGGTGCTGATAACACCAAGGCCGCGGGTTCGGATCCCATATAGGGATGGCTGGTTGCTCACTTTGGTGAGTGTGGTGCTGACAACACCAATCCAAGGGTTAAGATCCCCTTACCAGTCATCTTTTGAAAAAAAAAAAAAAGAAAAAAAAAAAGAAACCACCTTCCAACAAAGAAAAGGCTGGGGTCAGATAGCTTTACTGGTGAATTCAACCAAACATATAAGTAGGAATTAACATCAAGTGTTCCCAAACTCTTTGAAAAAATATGAGGAGGTAACTGTTCCTAACTCATCATGTGGGGCCAACATCCATTTATGATTAAAAAAACTTTTAACAAAATAAGTAAAGAAAGAACTCATGTCAACTCAATAAAGGCCATGTTATGAAAAGCCCACAGTTAACATCATAATCTATGAGGGAAATTGAAAGCTATTCTTCTGAGATCCAGTCAGTACAAAGCAATTCTATTTAACATAGCACTGGAAGTCTAGCCAGAGCAATGAGACAAGAAAAAGAAAAAAGGACATCATAATCAGAAAGAAAGAAGTAAAATTATATCTGTTTGCAGATAACATAATCATACATGTAGAAAACCCTAAAGATAGCACCAGGAAAAAAAAAATGTTAGAACTAACTTAGTAAAGTTGCAGGATTAAAAGTCAGCATTCAAAATCAGTTCTGTTTGTGTACACAAACAATCTCAAAAAAGTTAAGAAAATAATCCTATTTACCATAGCAATAAAAAGAATAAAATACTTAGGAATCAAAGAGGTGTCTACTTTTACACTGAAAACCATAAAATATTAATGAACGAAAATGAAGAAGACACAGATAAATGGAAAGATATCCCACATTTATACATTGGAAGAATCAATATTGTCAAAATGTCTACTCTACGCAAAGTGACCCACAGGTTCAATGCAGTCCCTATCAAAATGCCCATGTCATTCTTTACAGAAATAGCAAAAACTATCCCAAAATTCATAAGGGACCACAAAATACTCCAAATAGCCAAAGACTGTCATCAAATGGCAGTCTTGAACAAAAAGAACAAAGCTCGAGGCATAACGCTGCCTGATTTCAAAATGTACTACAAAGGTACAGCAATCAAGATAGTATGGTACTGACATAAAAAGGGACCTATAGACCAATGGAACAGAATAGAGGACCCGGAAATAAATCGATGCATCTGTTGTTAAGTGATCTTTGACAAGAGTGCCAAGAACACACCGAAAATGAAGAAGACACAGATAAATGGAAAGATATTCCACATTTATACATTGGAAGAATCAATATTGTCAAAATATCTACTCTACGCAAAGTGACCCACAGGTTCAATGCAGTCCCTATCAAAATGCCCATGTCATTCACCCGGTACGGGCGCGACACTGAGGGTTGCGATCCGTTGCCGGACACGAAAAAAGACAAAAAAGGAAAAATAAATAAATAAATAAATAAATAAATAAAATAAAACACTCAAGCTCACAGAAGCAGAGATTAAAATGATGATTGCCAGGGCTAGGGGAAGGGGAAAATGGGGAGATGCTATGCAAAGAATACAAAATATCAGTTACACTTACTTACTTTCATGAGTAAGTTCTGGAGACCTGAAGTACAGCAAGGTAACTATAACCAATAATACTGTATTGTACAAGTATTATTGTAATACAGTACTATATTGTATTACTAATATTGTACTGCACTGTAATAATACCTAAAATTTGATAATATGTAAGTGTTCTCACCACATAAAAATAAAAAGAAAAGAAAGAAAATGATAACTGTGATATAATGGGTATGGTCATTAACTTTACTGTGGTGTCTATTTCACAGTGCATACATATATTAAAACATCATATTGTACACCTTAAATATACACAATTTTTGTCAACTACAACTCAATAGACCTGAAAAAATGGATTAAAGACTTAAACATAAGATCTAAAAGTATAAAAAACTTGGAAGAAAACATAGGCGAAAAGCCTCATGACATTGGACTTGGCAATGATTTCTTGGATATGACACTAAAGGCACATGAAACTACAGCAAAAATAGCAAATGGGACTACATCAAGTCTAAAATCTTCGGTCCATCAAAGGGCATTTTCAACACAGTGAAAAGACAACTTATGGAATGGGAGAAAATATTTGTAAATCATATATCTGATAAGGAGATAATATCTAAAAAATATAAAGAAGCCTTACAACTTCACGACAACCTCAAAAAAAATTAGATATAGAACTACCATATGATCCAACAATCACACTTCTGGGTATATAGCCAAAATAATTGAAAGCAGGATCTCAAAGAGACATTTGCACACTAATTAACATAGTAGTATTAGTTGCAAAAACCAAGAGGTGGAAGCAACCCAAATGTTCATCAAGGGATGAATGGATAAACAAAATGTGGTATAAATAATTAATAGAGGGCCGGCCCGGTGGCGCACTGGATAGTGCGCCGCTTGGGAAGCGCGGTGGCGCTCAACTACAACTCAATAGACCTGAAAAAATGGATTAAAGACTTAAACATAAGATCTAAAAGTATAAAAAACTTGGAAGAAAACATTGGCGAAAAGCCTCATGACATTGGACTTGGCAATGATTTCTTGGATATGACACTAAAGGCACATGAAACTACAGCAAAAATAGCAAATGGGACTACATCAAGTCTAAAATCTTCGGTCCATCAAAGGGCATTTTCAACACAGTGAAAAGACAACTTATGGAATGGGAGAAAATATTTGTAAATCATATATCTGATAAGGAGATAATATCTAAAAAATATAAAGAAGCCTTACAACTTCACGACAACCTCAAAAAAAATTAGATATAGAACTACCATATGATCCAACAATCACACTTCTGGGTATATAGCCAAAATAATTGAAAGCAGGATCTCAAAGAGACATTTGCACACTAATTAACATAGTAGTATTAGTTGCAAAAACCAAGAGGTGGAAGCAACCCAAATGTTCATCAAGGGATGAATGGATAAACAAAATGTGGTATAAATAATTAATAGAGTATTATTTAGTCTTAAAAACAAAGAAAATCCCATCACATGCTACAACATTGATGAATCTTGAGGATATTACGTTAAGTGAAATAAACCCATCACATATAGATAAACACTGTATGATTCCACTTATATGACATATTTAAAGTGGACAAGTTCATAGAAACCGATATTGTATGTTTTATACAAATATTGTATGTTTTCACTTACGTGAAAATATCCAGAGTAGTTCAATTCCATAGGGACATAAGCAGATTGGTGGTTACCAGCAGCTGCAGGGAGGAGGGAATCAGGAGTGGCAGTGTAACAGGAAAGGCATTTTCTTGTAGGGTGATAGAATGTTCTGGAACTAGATGCTCTGTGCAACATTGTGGAAAGTGCTAAATGTCATCAAATGGCACACTTAAAATGTTTGCTGCCAAGTTAGGTGAATTTCAGTTTTTAAACTTTAATTTTTATTTTAAGTCTTAATTTAGGAGCTGGGTGGTTAGCTCAGTTGGTTAGAGTGTGGTGCTGATAACACCAAGGGAGTGTTTCATCCCTATACCGGCCAGCTGCCAAAAAAAAAGAAAAGAAAAGAAATGTAAAACTTAATTTAAATTTAAAAAGCTTTTTACATTTAAAAAAGTTTTAATTTTTTAGGGAATTTAAAAATTAAAAGGAAAAGATGACATGATATATCCTGAAAAAGGTAAACAGGATCTCAACAAAAGTACATATTGTCCCTTGCAAACTCTATTTTTTTCTTTCCTCATAGTTTGTCCAAAATTCACTTTACCCTGAAGCTTATTGAGAAGTTAAAAAATAAACAAGCCCAATGTCATACCCATGTATGTATTTTCTAACCAAACGGTGTCCAGTTGATCAATGGTAATGATCTGCAGAGGTCATGAAGGGAAAGGGCATTGGAAGCTCAGGGTGGGACGAGTAAGAGAAATGACACATGTCCAGCTGTGTCAAGAATATCACATTGCATACTCTGTTTCCCAGAAGTGTAAATTCCACAGGCAATAATAACTCTAGATAGAATTTTTTCCTAAAACTCAATTACATCGTAAAATGTTTCCTAATACTCATAAGTGAAAAAAAATGACTGATATGGAACAAAGAGCCTACTCTTCATGTGACAAAAAAAAGGTAAAATATATTTATTACTTGGCATGGTTAATATAATGGAATGTTCTCAATGTTCAATTACAAATGTTTCGAGCTGTGTATCTATGTGTATCCTGTTTTGTTTCAGTAAATTTGCTATGACTGAAAAATGTATCAGGTGACACTACCCTCAATAGGGACAGGTTTGCATATGGTGTTGACAGACAATACTATCAGTAGGGACAATCTTGCATATAATATTATACATTTGGAGCTAAGAGAAAAGTCAACTTGAAATTGTCTATTTCTCAATTATTTGTAGATTTCTGCAGATTACAGTCATAAATCTAGATAGTACTCGACAAATCCATGAATTAAGTCTCTAAGTGTCAAACACATTCACAAAGGTTCAAGAAAAATTAACATTTTTATTAAATTTACAAAATTAACATTGTTTATATAATTTATTTGATTGACAGAATAAATTGAGAGAATATTAAATTATTCTCCAAACCATTACACAACTATTAAAACTAAAGCTTGAGGAATCCGTGAGAAAAAACCAAGTTTCCAAAACTGACGTATTAGAGATGTAATAAATTAGCAATTCTCAAAAACTAATTAATGTAGTCAATTTTAAAGATCCTATTTCCATTGCCTTCAGGAAAAGATTCCATTATTCTCTTTTTCTATCTTCTAGTCCTTTATACCTTAGCCCTTCCTGTAGACCATTAACTGAGCACAAATCAAGAGTTGAGGAAGATGAAGAATTCTCATTGTGTTTCAAGGTTAATCCATTGAAGTCACTTTATTTTTATTTTTAAGGTAGAACTTTACAAGGAGGCTAATTTAAAAGAAATCTATATATCCTTTTAGACAAGTTAAGTTAGAGTCATAAGCACATAGAGACTAAACGCATGATTGATGCCAAAATCAACATCTTAAGATGAATATAACTTACAACTTTAAGTGAATATACAGTTTTCAACAACTAATAATTTATCAGACATATTTCCTCGTAACAAAAATATTATAATCAATAAAGTTTTCACAACAAACATTCAAAAGCAAGTGTACTGGCTCATACACTCTCCCCACATGATGAAAGGAAAGGAAAGTCTAACAGGAGATAAACAGGCAGGTGCAGCAGCAAGATCAACAGTACGTGCTACAGGAGAAAGGTCTTGATCTTCCTCAGCAAACAGACCTGGGCAGAAACTCCACTTTATGATGACAAGATACAGGATAAGCATAGAGATCTTTACATTGCTCTTAACACTTACCTAACATTTACCTTTGTCTGTAGTGAGTGAACAGTTGCTAGTTCAGTGTTCGTAAGCTCAAGGGCCCTGAGGTTGACCTGCACTAGCTCTTAACAACTGGATGTTAAAAGCTTGGCAGTGACCCTAAAACAGAACAGGATAGCTATTCCTTACAAGAGGAGGGAGGCACAGGACACAGCAACTGTGTGGATCCTGGGTGGTGATTGTGGATCCTAGGAGTCAAATGTCACTTGAACTTTGAGGACTTTAGAAAGGCTTTGAGCATGGATCTGTACCATCAGCAGCTACAACACGCAATAAGTTGAGCTTTGATCTCCCCATGCAGACCTCCTGACTCACATCCTCATGGGTGATGTACAGAATTCCCAGCAACTTCAAACCAAAGGCGCTGAGAAAGTGTTCTGGAAGCCCAACCAGCATGAGTTACAGCTTCACGTCATCCCAAAGCCCCCTCTGTTATTGGAGGGGCGACAAAGACTGGCCTCCACCCTCAGGTGTGGAATGTATCCACACTGAGTTCACCACTGCTGTGTCCACATACGCCAGTGAACACTCAGGTCATCAAAGACCAAGGTCAAGAAGTGGTTTGGTGGTAGGGAACATACATGATCCCACAGGGAATCTGAAGGAAAGGTAACACAGGAGACTTATCCATGCATTAAACTGAAATAAGATACTAAAGGAGGCAGAAAGTATAACTAAAAAGGTAATTAAACAAGAAGTTTTTAAAATAAAGTACTGAGGTTGATATAATGTCAATATGACGAACACTAGAAAACAATATTTTTATCAAATTGCTTAAAGCTCTTTAAAGTAAATAAAATAATAAAATAAACGAAACATTACTGATTTAGTTCAGGTTCCTTTTTTCCTCAAAAGTCAAAGGCTGGTTCTTTGGAATGACGAATGAAATTAAAAAACATCTTATAACACTGATCAATGACAATGCACAAATAAAAAAATTATTAGGAATGAAAGGGGGATACATACAGCTCTTGGAAATAGTGAAAGGTAATGAAAAGACATGCTAAACAAAGCTATGTCAGTATATTTGATAATACATGCACAATGGACTAATTTCAGTTTATCAAAACTTTCCAAAACTAATTCAAGAACAAGTAGAAAACCTTGACTTAAAATAGGTTATGGAAGTCTCTGTTTCCCCAGATTCTCATCAATATTTGACAATTATGTGAACATTTCAATTTTGCCAATTAAGAAATGCAAAATAGTTTCACATTTTAAGAGTTCCATTTCCTTGATTACTAATGAAATTGAACATTTTTGCATATGTTATTTGGACATCAGGTGTTTTTTTTTCTATGAATTGCTTGATTCTTTTCATTATTTTACTTGTTTCTAGAATTTCTTCATGTATTATAGGTACTGAGTTACATATGTTCTAAACATATCTGCTTTTTTGACTATCACAACTGTTTAATATAGGAGAATATATATCTTTTCCTTTATTACATGTGGATTTTATATTTTGTTTAGTAAATTCTAACAAATAAAGATATTTTCCTGTATTATGTCTTAACAGTTTTAAAGTTTTACTGTCTTTTACATTTAGATTTTTGGTTCTGGTTGTATTAAATTTACCTACTAAAGAGTCTCAACCAAATTCTTACAGCAAATATCATATGCAAGAACTCCAGGTGCGCCCCTTTAAGTTCAGAAGCAAGGTGAAGGAAGCCTGAAATGCACATGGTATCTGGATTGATTGGGTGAATAATACTTTTTTTCAAGGCAAAACAAGGTGCTGAAGACTCTTAGTTATATTGGCTTAACATCAACTAGAAATACCAGAAATGTGGAGGATCTCAGGTGCTGTTCTAAGCCCTTTGAATTTGTTAAAATGGAAAAATGCTAAAATTGATCAAACCAAAAAAAAAAAAAAAAAGAGGGTACACACAGATATTAGGTCAAATTGTCAAATATGTGTAGTGGAGAGAAACCACAGGGAGGGATAGAGAGAAACAGGTGGATGAGGCACTCTGATGCTGGGTCCCAGCACACTCAGGCTCCCCCTCAAACAGGAGACAGGATGAAACAGAGGTGCACCTGTAGACGTGTTTGTGACGATGATGCACCTGCTCAAGTGGGCTCTACCAAGAACACCTCCAAATCCTCCCTGCACCAGCCCTCTTGCCTGGGCCAATTACCAGAATTGCTCTTGGCCTAGTTCTGTCATGACAGAATGACTGTAGGTCCCTGTTAAACCAGGACTGGATTTACTGCTGGGGAGGACATCAGCACCCAGGGGAAGCAGAATAAACCTGGCAGGTCCAAGTCCTCCCTCTGGTATCCACCCACTTCCATCTTTTAAGCCAGTCAGATACACTCCCCTACCCCACACCCTGCTCCTAGGCTTCAAAACTCTGCACAGACAGGAGCTGCCTCTCTGGCTGTGCTCTTGCTGGAGCACTGTCCCAAGGACCTGGCTCTGGGTTTTCAGGAATCGGTTTTGACTAAGGCCAGCGTGCTGCTTCCTCTGGTCCCTGAGTTGACAGGTAAGCCTTCCAGCTTTGGAAAGTCTCATTCTAGAGCCTGCCCACCTTGAGGGCACAGGAAAGAGGAAAGAGGAAAGAGACAGTCACTCTCATTAATCATATTTAAAAGAACAAGAAGACCTTAAGATTTGGTGTCTTCATTGGTGAGGACTATAAATAAAACCATTTATTTCACAGAGAATAGAAACTCAGGTAAGACATGGTGTGAAGGCCTCATGTACCTTCAGAAGGACTCCTATCTGGGGAGGCGGCCTGTAAGGAGGCATCTAACCCTGTTGAACGTGCCTGCCTAAGCGGCTGGAAGGATAAGAAGAGATGTGTAAGGCAGTTGTGTTTTGCAATTGTGTTTTGCTGTAGCAGCGGGCCAGAACTGCTGCCAGCAGGAAGGGGGCCTCTCTCCTCCAGAGAAGACCCTGCATAGCTGTTGAGAGCTGAACCTCCAGATACTGACAGGTCAGGGCTCTGACCTCAGCTTCGTCACTTTTTAGGTGAATGACTTACACCATCTAAGTCTCAGATGCATTTTCTGTCAAACAGGTGCCTACTTGTAGTTACTGTAAGAATTAAAATAAGAAGTAGAGCACAGATAAATCCTTTAATAAATGATAGCTATTGTGCAGTTTAAATCAGTAAGTGAAAAGTATGGATTTTACAATTTATATTTATTAATTGACAAATAAAAATGTATAAATTTATGGGTAGAAGGTAACGTTTTGAAATATGCATACATGTGGAATGGCTAAATTAAGCTAATTAACATATGCATTACCTCATATATCATTTCTGTAGTGAGAATACTTAAAATGTACTCTCGGCATAATTATTTCAGGCTAATTAACATATCTATTGCCTCACTTACATATCATTATTATGTAGTGAGAACATTTATTTATTAATTTCTGTTATCAGAGACATATATTTTCCTTAACAGTGTTGTTTGTGGGGACAAAAAGGAACATGGAAAATATATCTACAGATTTTTAAACAAATTATTGTAATGATGTAATAATTAACCACAATTAATTCACACATGACCTACTTTCAACCTATCTTTCAAGTAATCAGATCCTTCCTAATAAATCGTATCTTTTATTTCACATCATTTTTATTCAAGCAGTCCAATAAAGTTATTAATTTAATATTGAAATAGAAATGCATGTAACAAACAGAGTCAATAAGGAAAGGTTTTCAGGATGATCCCGACTTGTCCAATCAGCTCTTGCAGTCCTGGCAAAAAACCACTTGGTTATGATGCATTATCATCTTTTTTATACACTGCTGGAGATACTTACTAAAATTTGATTTATTTATTTTATTATATTTTTAATTTTAACTTCTCAATATACATTGTAGTTGATTGAGATGGCCATAAAGAAAGTGCGAACAAACCCTACGCTCCGCCATGACGCACATCCGATTCCCACCTTTCTCAGCACTGTCTGCCCTCAGGAGCACTTTATACCTCACTTCCAACATCTGTCACTTACAGATAGCTGTGTACACACATCTTTCCTCTTCTGGGCTGTGAGCGTCTCTCGAGTGTGATTCCTATCTGATCTATTGTATATTCCTCAGAATGTCTAGACATCAGGTGAACAATAAAAATTTGTTGATTCTAAAAAAAAACAACTACTCAGCAATTTTCAAGATACAAAGCATTATTTTTAACTATAGTCACCACGTTATACCATGGATCTCATGAATTTATTTCTGCTATCTAACTGAAATCTTGTATTCTTTATCTCCCACCCCACCCACTCCCAGCCCCTGGTAACCACCATTCTACTCTTTGTTTCTATGAGTTTAACTTTTTAAGTTCCATATACAAATAAGATCATGCTGTATGTATTTGTCTTTCTGTGCCTGGCTTATTTCACTTAACACTGATTTGAAGAAGAAATTTCCATTGCTGCTGAAGATATCTATTACAAGGTCTTAACATCAGGGCAGTTGGGACACATGACAGCAGTAAAGAAGAGCTCGCTGCAGAGGCTGCCAGAGGTTCTCACACCAGCAGGGCTACTATAAATCCCAACATTCCCTCTGCAGCAGCATCAGAAAACTCCTGAAGGAAAGATTAGATAGAGAAAATGCCCACAGAACAGGGCTGCATATTAACATTGGAACATAATTGCGCTGAAGGGCTATTTCATAATTTGAGAGCAATTTCCAAAGTCACATACACTTCATTCATTAAAACAAACAAACCTTGGCCTCTGTTCTGTTTAACCTTTTCCTGG
The DNA here is from genome assembly GCF_000696425.1 of Galeopterus variegatus. Taxonomy (NCBI): domain Eukaryota; kingdom Metazoa; phylum Chordata; class Mammalia; order Dermoptera; family Cynocephalidae; genus Galeopterus; species Galeopterus variegatus. The sequence goes on from NW_007728485.1 coordinate 181,334, forward strand.
GAGTCCAGCTGGAGTTGTCCCTTGGTGCTGTGGATTGATTAAATTGTGTCCCCTAAAATTCATATAATAGAAGCTTAATCCCCACTGTAACTGTTGAGCGTAGGAAATCCTATTATGGTAATTGAAAGCTGGGGCCTTGAAGATGTGCTTAGATTGTAGGAACATGCCATAGTGAATGGATTAAAGGTGGTGGTCATGAGTGTGGTTCTGAGGGCTTTAAAAGGAGAGAACATAAGTTCTTTCTCTCTGCTCAGCCATTTTCTGCCATATGAGACCCCTGCATTACTGTAAAGCCACCACCAAAGAACACCCTCACCAGAGGTGTTCGCTGGACTTTGGACTTCCTAGGCTCTGAAACTGTAAGCAATAAATTACCCAGTTTCCAGGTATTTTGTTTTAAACAACAGAAATGGACTAATACACTTGCCCTGGCTCAGGATAGGCCAGCAGGGGTCCCAGCTCCAGTGCAGCCCAGGATAGGCACAGAGAATCAATACAGCAAGGGAAAGGTATTGCTCAACCTAGTCTCTGGGCCTCGGAGTGCCTTGGAGGAAGCACCCACAGAAAGAGAGCCCTGTTCAGAGCAGAGTTTGGGCCTGGGGAGAGTAGATCTGACCCAGACAAGGACATGGCTCTTGCAAGCTCTGAATTTGAAGATACTCCCCAAACTGCAACACGGCCAGTCAATGCTTCAGGAGTCTCTGAGCCCAATGATGTGATTCCAACCATTGCTGTTAATTTTCTTCAATGTGATAGTCACATGTCTAATTATACAAAATAACATTTTGAAAATTATGAAGCAATATTTGAGACATTACTATTATTTTTTCTACTAATCCAACAGGTAATATGGTTGTTCAGACATGAACTAGGTAGGAGACAATCTATTTGGGTGTCAATCTCATCTCCTACAATTATTGCTGTTTTGTGATAGTCACATGTCTAATTATACAAAATAACAGTTTGAAAATTATGAAGCAATATTTGAGACATTACTATTATTTTTTCTACTAATCCAACAGGTAATATGGTTGTTCAGACATGAACTAGGTAGGAGACAATCTATTTGGGTGTCAATCTCATCTCCTACAATTATTGCTGTTTTTTGTTTATCAAATTATTTAATCTATAAGGACCTCAGCTTCCTCCTCTCAAAAGAAAAAATAATATAATTTATTTTATGAGGTTGCAGTGAGGTTTAAATTAATAGATACACAGAGTAACTTGTTAGCATGTTGAATATGTTAGCTTTAATTAATGTTAATTGTTATTCTAACCAACAGCAGTCTGTAAGTTGGTTACTTTTACTATGAGTCATAAAACCTAATATTTTATTTTAAATAGGGTTGGCAATATCAATCCCAGATTCCCAATGGCACAGATTGAGAAGAATTCTCATACCATGGAACAGAATTCAACAGTATCGAACACTCTGGAAGTGGATGGAGCTCTTTTGCCAACGCCATCAAGAGAACTGTGGGAAAAAATCTGCAACTTTCAAGCCAGGCCTGATGATCTTATTCTGGCAACCTACCCAAAGTCTGGTAAGTGAATCGAAACTTATAAAAGTTCCATATTGACCACAAAACTATTGATTAATCTGTATTGATTAGTGAAGCATCATTAGAATTTGGAGAGGAACAATTCTTTATTATGCAGATTGTTCTTAGCGTTGCAGGACATTTAGCATCTGTAGACCCTAAAGCAACAATTTTTGTTTCTTTTTTTAAAAATTTTACTTATTTATTTTTAATTTTTTACTTTATCAATATACAAAGTAGTTGGTTTTTGTGTCCCTTTACCAATTCCTCCTTTCCCCTCCTCCCTCTCACCTCCTGCCAACCCATCAACATCATATATGTTCATTTAACAAGTTCAAAAAATTGTTGTGATTTTTGTGTCTCCCCCCCCCTTTGTTTGTATATTTATTTGTTTACTTTTATTAACTCCCACAAATAACTGAGAACATGCTGTATTTCTCTTTCTGTGCCTGGCTTATTTCACTTAATATAATTTTCTATAAGTCTATCCATGTTGCTGGTAGTACTTCATTCTTTTCTATAGCAGAGTAGTATTCCATTGTGTAGATATACCACATTTTCCTTATCCATTCATCTGATGATGGGCAGTTAGGCTGGTTCCAACTCTTGGCTACTGTAAACAGTGCTGTAAAAAACATGGGAGTGCAGATGTCCTTTTGACATGATGATTTCCATTCCTTTGGGTATATTCCCAGCAGTGGGATAGCTGGGTCATATGGTAGATCTATCTGTAGTTGTTTGAAGAATCTCCATACCATTTTCCATAATGACTACACCATTTTACAGTCCTACCAACAGTGTAGGAGGGTTCCCTTTTCTCTGCATCCTCGTCAGCATTTATTATTCTCAGTCTTTTGGATATTAGCCATACTAACTGAAGTGAAATGATGTCTCAAAGTGGTTTTGATTTGCATTTCCCGAACGTTGAGTGAAGTTGAGCATTTTTTCATGTGTCTGTTGGCCATTTGTATATCTTCCCTATCAACACACATTTCTTTTCTTTTTTTTTTTTTTAGTGGTAGGGACAAATCACCTCTAGGGTAAAGGCTACTCTAGACCCACTGTAATATAGAAAAGATGCCCTCAAATGATCAAGTTCATCCACAGCTACCTTAACTGCCTAAGAGTTAACCACCAACAATCTTTAAAGAAAGACAAAAAAACTGTCATGCAGTACCTAACATTCACAATATCTGGCATCTAATATTACTCAAAATCCCAAGGAGTAGAAAAATGTCACTCTTAACCAAGAGAAAAATCACTAAATAGAATCAGACCCATAAATGACAGAGATGGTATTATTAGTTGACAAAGACTTTAAAACAGCTATTATATATGTTTTCTTCAAATGTTTAAAGGAAAAACATGAATCTGAGAATAGAAATGAGAGATAGTAAACACACACACAGAACTTCTAGAGCTAAAATAATACAATATGAAAAATGAAATTTTTGGATGAAATTAGCTGATTATAAACACTGTGAGAGGAAAGATAAGATATTTTAAAGATATAGCAAAAAAGAAACTCCCTGAACTGAAGCAATGAACTAAAAAAAAAAAGAAGAGTGCTTCAGTGCCTTGTGGGAAAAATAAATCAAGCGTCTAATTGGAGTCCCATAAAATAAAGGAATGCAATAAGCATTTTAAAAATTAGTTTGCTAGGAATCTCCATACCATTTTCCATAAAGGCTGCACCATTTTGCAGCCCCACCAACAGTGAACATATGACCCAGCTATTCCACTGTTGGGAATATACCCAGAGGAATGGAAATCATCATGCCGAAGGGATACCTGTACTCCAATGCTTATTGCAGCTCTATTAACAATAGCCAAGAGTTGGAACCAGCCCAAATGTCCATCATCAGATGAGTGGATATGGAAAATGTGGTATATCTACACAATGGAATACTACTCTGCTATAAAAAAGAACAAAGTGCCACCATTTGCAACAACATGGATGGACTTAGAGAAAATTATATTAAGTGAAACAAGTCAGGCACAGAAAGAGAAATGCCATATGTTCTCACTTATTTGTGGGAGCTAAAAATAAATAAACAAATAAATAAACACACAAACAAATAAAGAGTGTGGGGAGGAAGAAGACACAACAATCACAAAAATTCCTTGAACTTTTTAAGTCAAGTGAACAGATATGATGCGGCGGGGGTGGGGAGGTTGTGGAGAAGAATGGGTAAAGGGGCATGAAGATATAATGTATATTGAGAGTAAAATAAAATTTTTTAAAAATTGGTGTCCTATAAGGGATCTTTCAGGAATCATGTAGAGATTCATCTTTTATCAACCAGTATGTGAAAACCTTTATGAATCATACTTTGAGTGAAATGGCTAGAAATATGTATGAGAAGAACTGTGAAACACTTGCTTCCAGAGTTCCTAGTTTATAAACATAGACCTCTCTTCTAAGACAATGCAAACAAGGAGACAATGAATGACATCTCCAAAGTGGGGGAAAAAAACCTGTCAATCCAGACTGTCAACCCAGAATTGTGTCTATCTAATAAAAATATCTTTTTAAAATGAGGGTTAAACAAACACTTTTTTCAGACAACCAAAAGCTGAATGTGTTGCCAGCAGAGATGCACTAAAAGCATTGTTAAAGGAATTTCTTCAGTGTGAAAGAAAACAATAGTGGATAAAACTTGGATCTGATACACAAAGGAATAAAGAATGTCAGAAATGATAATAATGTGGGCAAACATAACATTTAAAAAAATTTTAAAGGATAATTTAAAAATTTTTAAAGGATAATTGACTAAAGTAAAATTTAAAACAATGTATTATACAGTTTATAACATATGTAGAAGTTGATTGTATGAAGAAAATAAGACTCAAAACAGATGAGAAAATAAAAAATACTGTTGTAAGGTTCTTACATAATGAATGAAATGATACAATATTAATTCAACATAGACTGTGATAAAATAGAGATGCATACTAGAGTACATGCTGGAAAAATAAAACAAAGAGGTATTGCCAAAAAGCCAAATAAAACTCCCCCAAACAGTCAATCCAAAATAATGCAGGATATAATCCCATTTCTTTATTTTTTCTTTTGCTGCTTGTGCTTTTGAGGTCTTATTCATCAAGTTTTTGCCCAGTCCTACTTCCTGAAGTGTTTCCCCTATGCTTTCTTTTAGTAGTTTTATAATTTCAGGTCTTATTCTTAAGTCTTTAATCCATTTCGAGTTAATTTTGGTACACAGCAAGAGTACAGATCTAGTATCATTCTTCTGTACCTATATTTCCAATTTTTCCAGCATCATATATTGAAGAGGTAGTCTTTTCCACAATGTATGTTCTTGTTTCCTTTTTCAAAGATCAGTTGGCTGTAAGTATGTGTTGATTTCTGGATTTTGTATTCTGTTCCATTGGTCTGCAAGTCTGTTTTTATGCCAGTACCATGCTGTTTTGTTTATCATAGTTTTGTAGTGTAATTTGAAGTCATGTAGTTTTATGCCTACAGCTTTACTTTTTGCTCAGGATTGCTTTGGCTCTTCTAGGGCTTTTGTTGTTCCATATGAATGTTAAGATTGTTTTTTCTATTTCTGAGAAGATTGTCTTTGGTATTTTGATGGGGATTGCATTGAATCTGTAGCTGACTTTGGGTAGTATGGATATTTTCACAATGTTAATTCTTCCAATCTGAGAGCATGGAATGTCTTTCCACATTTTTGTATCCTCTTCATTTTCTTTCAGTAGTGTTTTGTAGCTCTTGTTGTGGAGATTTTACACCTCCTTGGTTACACCAATTCGTACATATTTTATTTTTTTGGTGACTATTGTAAATGAGCTTGCTTTCCTGGTTTCCTTTTCTGCTAGCTCATTATTGGAGTATAAAAATGATACTGAGTTTTGGGTTTTGATTTTGTATACTGCAACATTACTGTAATTGTTTATCAGATCCAAGAGGTTTTTTTTTTTGTAGAGTCTTTAGGTTTATATATATAATGATCATGCCATCTGCAAACAGGGACAGTTTGACTTTGTCCTTTCCAATCTGGATGCCCTTTATTTCTTTCTCTTGCCTGATTGCTCTGGCTAGTACCTCCAGTACTCTGTTAAATAGGAATGGTGAAGTGGGCATCCTTGTCTTGATCCTGTTCTTGTTCCTTGTTCCTTTTCAGGATGATAGTGATGGTGGGTTTGTCATATATGGTTTTAAGTGTGTTGAGATACTTTCCTTCTATATCTAATTTGCTGACAGCCTTTATCATGAAGGGATGTTGAATTTTGCTGAATGCTGTTTCTGCATCTATTGAGGTAATCATATGGTTTTTTCCTTGATCTTATTAATGTGATGGATGTATTACATTTATTGACTTCTATATGTTGAACCATCCTCTCATCCCTGGGATGAATCCCACTTGATCATGGTGTATAATTTTTTTGAAGTGTTGCTATATTTTGACTGCTAATATTTTGTTAAGAATTTTTGCATCTACGTTCATCAAGGATTTTGGCCTGTAGTTTTCTTTTTTGTCGTTGTATGTTTGTCTGGTTTTGGTATTGGGGTGATATTGGCCTCACGGAATGAGGTTGGGAGTGTGGCCTCTATTTCAATTTTTTGGAATCATTTGAAGAGAATTGGCATTAATTCCTGTTTAACAGTTTGGTAGAATTCAGCAGGGAAGCCATCCAGTCCTGGGATTTTCTTTGTTGGGAGACTGCTGATTACTTCTTCAATCTTGATGTTTGTATCAAACTAAAAATCTTCTGCACAGCAAAGGAAACAATTAACAGAGCAGAAAGACAAACTATGGTATGGAAAAAAATATTTGCAAACTATACATCTGACAAGGGATTAATATCCAGAATACATAAAAAACTTAAACAACTTCACAGTAAAATATAAAAAATAATCCAATTTAAAAAATGGGCAAAGGAGCTAAATACACATTTTTCAAAGGAAGACATACAAACGGCCAGCAGCTACATGAAAAAATACTCAACATCATTTGTCATCAGGAAAATGCAAATCAATACCAAACTGAGATACCATCTCACCCCAGTTAGATTGGACAGTATTACAAAGACTGAGAACAACAAATGCTGGTAAGGATGTGGAGAAAGGGGAACTCTCCTACACTGTTGGTGGGACTGTAAAATAGTATAACCATTATGGAAAATAGTATGGAGATTTCTGAAACAAGTACAGATAGAACTACCCTATGACCCAGCAATCCCCCTTCTGGGTATATACCCAAAGCAATGTAATTCTAAATAACATACAACTCTAAAAGAAATTAGAAAGTACTGTGAACTGAATAATAATGAAAGAAAAGCATGTCAAAATTTGTGAGAGAAGGGCCGGCCCGGTGGCGCACTGGATAGTGCGCCGCTTGGGAAGCGCGGCGGCGCTCCCGCCCGAGGGTTCGGATCCCACATACAAACCCGGTCCCGCTCA
>NW_007728485.1:188414-190566 GCF_000696425.1 Galeopterus variegatus
CCCGGTCCGGAACGGGGGCAACACTGAGGGTTGCGATCCGTTGCCGGACACGGAAAAAAGACAAAAAAAAAAAAAAAAAAAAATTTGTGAGAGGAAGCTAAAGTGGTGCTTAAAATGAAATCTTTTAATAAAAACTTTTACTTTATATATGTGTGTATGCGTGTATATATGTGTGTGTGTAGATTTATGAAAGATATAAAAATAAATAATCTAAACTACCAACATTAAAAACTCAAAAAAGTAGAAAAAATTAAACCCAAGTTGGGAACTTCCTGAACATGATAAGAGACACCTAGAAAAATCCACATAATTTAATTATTTAATGAGAATATCATGCATGTGGAAAATACTAAAAAGTTTAATAGAAAACTATTAAACCTAATAAGTAAATTTAATGAGGTCACAACAGGATAAACAATGTACAAAATTCTATTGTCTTTCAATATTCTAGCAACAAACAATAGAAACATGAAACTTTAAAAATACCATATACAGAAAGTAGCATTCAAAAACATAAAATATATAGAAATAAATTTATCAAACATCATGCAAGATTCTAACACAAAAACACTATTGAGAGAAAAACTTTAAAACTTTAATAAATAATGAGGCATACCATTTCTATGGATCAAAAGACTCAATATTGGTAGGATAATAGTTCTTCAGTAATTGACTGATAGATTCAATGCAATCTCTATCACAAACTGACAAATAGATTCTAAGGTTTACATAAAAATGCAATTGCCCTAGAATAGCCAAAGTATTTTTGGTAAAGAGAAATATTTGAAGGAATTGTATTACCTGCTTTCAAGACTTTTTATTCAGCTTTAGCATTCAAAATAATGTGGCATTGGCATAGGATAGACATAGAGGATTGACCCTTACCTTGTACCATACACAAAAAACTTAAAGTGAAATATATCACAGATCTAAACATTAAAATTAATTCCATAAAATTTATAGAAGAAAGTCCTCAATCCTTAGATTAGGCAACAATATTCTAGATAAAACACAGAAAGTACTAATGATAAGTAAATTTTTATAAATTGGACTTCATCAAAATTAAAACTTGTATTCCTCTAAAGACCCCATTAAGAAAATAAAAATATATGTCACAGACTAAGAAAATATTCACAGTATATACATCTTACCAAAAAATTTTAAAATTTTACAACTCAAATAAACAACTACATTTTTAAAAGTGGTCAAAAGTGTGAAAAAAAAAAAACTCACCAAAAAAGCTATGGTAATGACCAATAAACAGAGAAAAGATGCTCACCATCATTCATCATGAGAAAATGTAAATTAAAGTTACAATGAAACACCACTACATGTCTATTAGAATGGCCAAAAGACTGAAAATACTAAGTGTTGGTGAAGAGATGGAGCAATGGAAACTTCCATGCCCTTTTTGGTGGGGATGAAAAATGGTAAAATCACGGTGAAAAACAGTTCAATGGCTTCTTGTAAAGTTAAACATCCACTTATACAAACCAGCAACTTCAGTCTGAGGGATTCACCCCTCCAAAATAAAAACTATGTTTACCCAAATACTTGTACATAAATATTCATAGCAGTTTTGTTCAAAATAGCACAGAACTGGAAACAACCACATTTCCATCAGCAGATGAAGGAATAAAGAAATCGCAGTGTATGACCATTACATTGAGTAGCACTAAAAAGGAATGAACCCCAGATACACATAGCAACATGGATGAATCCCCAAATTATATGTCGCGTGAAAGGAATCTGACACGAGTATATACACTGTATGACTTCATTTACATAAAATTCCAGAATGTATAAACTAATTTGTGTGGACAGGAAGTAGATCAGTGGTTGCCTGGAGCCAGAAGTGGGAATGGAGTGACTGGTTAGAAGTAGACCTTAGTTCTAACCTTGACTGTGGTTATGTTTACATGGTTGTACAGCTTTGTCAAAATTCATTAATGGGGCCGGCCCGGTGGCGCACTGGATAGTGTGCCGCTTGGGAAGCGCGGCAGCGCTCCCGTCCGAGGGTTCGGATCCCACGTACAGACCAGCCGCTCACTGGCTGAGCGAGGCGCGGGAGCGACGCCGAGGGTTGCGATTCCGTCACCGGTCCCCGGTCCGGTACGGGGGCCACACTGAGGGGTGCGATCCGTTGCCGGAC
>NW_007728485.1:190800-192801 GCF_000696425.1 Galeopterus variegatus
TGGCGGGAAAAGAAAAAAAAAAAAAAAAAAAAAAAAAAAAAAAAAAAAAAAAAAAAAATTCATCAAACGATCCATTTAAGATGGGTTCATTCTAGTCTATGTAATTTTTACCACCATGAAGCAAACTTAATAAAAAAATAAAAACCTGTGAGTTTATAATGGTGATAAAAGAAAAAAATTTATTTACCTCTATTGAAGAAAACTTTTATTCATCTCTTACTCTAAAAATAAATAATTAAGGAAGAAAGTTTAGAGGAATTGTATTTCTCCAGTTTATGACAGAAAGTTCTTCTTTACATAAGATCTTCCTAATAAATAGAGAAGAAATTATAAGATTAGAAAATTAATAATTTCCCACCCACAATAAAAATGAGTTCAGGCAGAATCATCAATGGGTCCTAAAATAATCTGATAAAATATGAGGGGAACTGGATAGTCACATGGTGCCAAAATGTCACTCACTATGCAGTTTAATTCCTAATGCAAATTGAGATACGCATGTGCACAAGGAGAGATCTGGTGGCTACCTGCTTAACGGAATGATCGAAAGTAGTGTCACCAATAGTGGAGCAATCGACACAATGTACCTCTTGGTGTGATGCAAAAGGAACTACAAAAAATGGTTTTACTTGACACTAATCAAGATTAGGCTTTACAATCAGCTTAGCATAAGCACAGCCATGTTAACTGCTTCCTCACCCTGCCCCCTGCCCCCTCCCGTTCTCTTAAGCAAAGTGCTTTCTGAGAAAAACCAGATTCTGTGCAAAACAGGAAAACTGAAGAGCTATTGCAAAGTGCCAAATGCTCAGAATAGCTACCAAACCTTTTCCCCCAATTTAAACCCTACAAAACCGCTATTAGTCTGTATGGGGGTGGGAACTCATCTTTCAGTCTCCCCTCCAGGTTCACGGGAAATAAACTCCCTGATGTGGTAAACATTTGACTTGGAGTCCTTTAATCCCTTTGTCTCACAGACCTAATAATCAAGACAACAAAAGATAGAGGAACAAGTTAAACATACTACGAGAAAACAATCAGACAAATCTGGAATGTGGGGTGTGCTGCAGGACAGCAGCTGATCCCTTCAAAAATCAATGCCATGGAGAAAAAATATGGAAGGATGATTCTAGACTAAAAGACCAAAGGACATCAAAACTAACGCAGTCCATGAACTTTAATAGGAAAAGATGCTATAAATGACATTATGAGGCAATTGAAGAAAATTTAATAGACACTGAGTATTTTATGATATTAAGAAATCATTAGAAATTAGGTGTGTTGAGAAACATTTAGGAAACATGGTAAAAGAGTGTCATTTTGGGACACACATGCTGGAGTATTTAGGCATGAAGTGTCATGATGTCAGAAACTTAATCTGAAATGGTTCAAAGATGGATAAATGAGAAAGATGAGAGAATGATAGATAGATAGAATAAAGCCAATACGGCAAAATGTTTTTTATGAAATTAAATTTTTGTGTGCTCTTTATGTTTTCCAGTTTTCTGTATGTTTAAAATTTTTCATAATAAAAGTGGGAAGAAATGGTCCAAGTTTTGCCACAGGAAATTTTTTGATGACCTCATACCTAAAAAAGGGCATAATATAACTGAGGTTTTCCTTTCTGCCTCTGAAACATTAACCTAATTTGTGCTCTCATGTTGCTGCCTTCAAAATATTCAATTACTTAGGAAACGAGTTGACTGAAATTAAAGAACTATTTCTAATGTTTTCAGGCATGACCTGGACGCAAGAAATTTTAGACATGATTCAAAATGATGGTGATGTGGCGAAGTGCCAAAGAGCCACTTCTACAGATAGACACCCTTTCCTTGAAGTAGTGTTTCCCTATAAAAGAAAACCTGGTGAGTACCGTGTAACGAGACAGAAGAGTCTTTGACTGCAGGATGCCAGGGCCGTGTGTGGGTCCTGGACAGGGCTTCCTACCCTGAACTAGCCCATGACTTTCTTTTTTTTTTTTTTTTTTTTTTTTTTTTTTTTTTT
>NW_007728485.1:193100-234463 GCF_000696425.1 Galeopterus variegatus
CTCCCAAGTGGCGCACTATCCAGTGCGCCACCGGGCCGGCCCTAGCCCATGACTTTCTTAAGGTCAACTTGTTCATGGGTCATGAAGCCAAACCCTAGATTTGGGTACTGGAGCCCCCTATGTTACCGACAGGTCCGGCTCAGCTTGCCCTCTCACCTTAAACAAATGACCTGAAAGTCCAAAAATTGATGCAAGGATTGGAAGGTTTATTCAGATTACCAGTACTCAACTGAATATCTAACCAAGCAAAGAAACAAAGGGAAAAGAGGAGCAGTGGGGTCCAGTGTAGGCTTAGTCCCAATCAGCGGGGCCAACCTATTCCATTAATAGTAACTGATAAAAGCAGTTCTCCTCACTGTTTTCAGCATAAAGAAGAAAAGCATCAACTAGATTTAAATCAGAAAAACAAAGCATAGCAGGGAGCCCTCCAGGGTGCACCCATATAGACGTGGATACAATCCAACTAAACAGAAGAGGGCTCAGAAAGTCAGAGAAAGGTAAAGAGAATAAAGCATTGCCTTGTCAGAATTTAGGCCAGGGACTCCAGGAGAGATCTACCAGCAGCAGAGACATGGGAGCAAAATAGTCCCAGTGGCCACTTGCCTCTTGCAGGTGGAGTCTTTTCTGGTGTCCAAAGCTTTCCAATTTTTGCCAGTGATTAAAATAGGCTCTCGGATTCCAAAGCCATAGAAATAAACAATGTACCCAAATAGTAAAGCAAGCAACGCTTTATTTATTAAAAGAGGAGATAGACTTATGCATAAGGTGGGTAGCGACAGAAAAGCTAGCCCCCCGAGGGGAGCTTTTCAGGGTCTTTTATAGGGAAAGAAGTTAAGGGGTATAGACCAGCGTCACTGGAGGTGGTCCATTCAGTTCTTCCTGGTTGCGTCATGGCTGCATGCTCAGTGGGCCGTGGTGTTCCTCATTGTCACCCCAGGAGGGTCATTGTAGCAGTCACCTTGATGCTTTGTGCACAGGTGGGAATTCCTAAAGGGGTCTTAAGGCTAATCTGTAACTTTTGTAATTATAGTAAACAAGCCTTGGAGAGGGGTTTTGCAACTCAGTAAAATATCTGTTTCTTCTCTTATCTCAGTCTGTTTTATCAGGGCAGCCCATGGGGTAATCATTTGCCCTGAGGGGTCTCATGACTGAGGAGTGGAAAAGTAACAAAGTGTCCTCTTCAGGGAAAATGGAGTCAGTTTGGTTCACAGGCCTGGCCTTACTCTGTTTCACCTAGTGATCTTAGCTGGTGGCCTTTACCTTCCCACTGAGTTATTCTTTCCTTTTCTTGTCTTTCTACTTTGCAGTGATCTGATGTAGAACACCCTCCTCCTTTTCTTTTTCTACTTCCTGTGTTTGTATGAGTGGAAGGGCCAGAAATTAGTGTTGAGTAAAGAAATGTGTATGATTTCTGAGGAGATAGAGGGAGAAGAAAAGTTTGGAGTGGGATGTATTATGGACATTTGCAGAATTGTGAGAACTAAGAAACTTTCCTGAGTCTACATACCCAGAGAATAAGATGAAATAAAGAGAGGCCCACTAGAAGACCAGGAAGGAAGGATGCTTTCCACGTCCTTGTGAATACACAGCTCTGTCCATAGCTCCACAACCAACAGCAACAACAAAAACATTTAAAAATCACTCTTTAGACTAAGACACAAAGGTAAATTCAAAGATTTCCCAATGCTGACACTAATAAACGAGGAATATGAATTGTTTTTCTAGATTTGGAGATAGCTCTTGAAATGCCCTCACCACGGATGTTAAAAACTCACCTTCAATCACACCTTGTGCCACCATCTGTCTGGAAACAAAACTGCAAGGTAAAAAGAGCTGGCTTTTCAAAATTCTCTTACTTTGGTGATTATAAATTATGTAGCCAATAATGTCTTTCAAAATAATGTATTTGCTATTTTTCTTAGACTTGAAGTCCTTACAATGAAGGATTACATATATTTGAAGTCTGTGGACATCTATTTGTTTTCTAATATTCTGTTATCTCTGATCCTATTTCATGTTAACCCCTTGGTCAAATTTTCCAAAATAGAATCTGTGGTGCTACAAATCAGAGAGTGGATGGGGAGCTAGAACAGAGGAAAACACATTCAAAAATAAGATCTTTTGCTTTGCTTTGCCAAAGTGCTAGAGGCTATTTCCCTGGCCCCAAAGGCTAAAGTACAGGACCTGCCTTCTGTCAAGGCTTGCCTATCTCTGAATCTTCCCAACAGGCTGGGCTCAAAACCTGCCATCACTTTTATCTCCCTTCTCTGTATCTGATCTCACAGAAGTCCAGTTGCTCCTTCAACAGCACTCTAATCTGTCCACCAAACCCCAGCACCACCAGCTGGACCCAGGCGAGGCCACTGTTCCCTTCCACCTTCCAACGTGCCCATCTGCCTAGAGTGTTGCCATCTCAGATCCTCTTCTTTGTAGCCAGTAATCTTTCTAAAACACAAATCTAACTAAGGCATTTCCCACTTTAAACGTGTCCACAGGTGGATTGGAGACCATGTCCAAATTCTCTGTTGACTTCCAGGCCTCTGGCAGCGTGCACCCTGTTCACCTCCAGCCCGCCTCTTCACACCTCCGTTCTCACTACGGCAATCCTCAGAGTCCTGCAGATCTTCTCACACACGTGCTTCCTCACCCGGCCCCACACGTGCTCATATCACTCAATCCCTCTCCCATTTCTCTGGCTAACTCCTACTTATTCCTCTGGTCTTTGTATAGGTCACACCCACTTAGAAGCTTCCCGGACCCCGTGGCGGGATGAGTTCCACACATATGTGTGGGCACGCATACGCATGTGTCTGTCCCACTGGGTACTCATCACGCTGCAGTGTAACGTTCTCTCTGATAGACTGTGAGCTTCTCGAAGGAATGGCTGTGGTCTTGTCCAATTTTCTATTTTATTTTATTTTATTTATTTATTTATTTATTTTGTCTTTTTTCGTGTCCAGCAACAGATTGCAACCCTCAGTGTCGCACCCGTACCGGACCGGGACCGGCAACGGGATCGCAACCCTCAGTGTTGCACCCGCACCTCGCTCAGCCAGTGAGCGGGAACCGGTCTGTATGTGGGATCTGAACCCTCGGCAGGAGCGCAGCCGCACTTCTCAAGCGGCGCACTGTAGCAGTGCGCCACCAGGCCGGCCCGGATTTCATTTTTTTTAATATAGCAGAATAGTATTCTATTGTGTTATAAATACCATAGTATTTTTATGCATTCACTCATTGATGGGCATTTAGGTTGATTTCACCTCTTGGCTATTGTGAATTAGTTAGTATTGCCATGAACATGGGAGTGCAGGTGTGTGTCTTCAATATATTGATTTTATTTCCTTTGGGTATATACCCAGCAGTGGGATCATTGAGTCATAAGGCCCAAGCGGCACACTGTAGCAGTGTGCCACCAGGCCAGCCCCAATTTTCTATTTTAAGCAGCGTCTTGGCACATAGCAGGGGCTTATGTGTCTGCTGTGTGTTTGTTGAATGAATGATCGTGAATGCCCGATCACCACATCACATGCCACTCTCCTTGATTCTCCTGCATCCCCAGAGAGAAGCCAAGAGCATCCCAGTTGCAGAAAAATGTTACATATCAGCAAAACCAAACCACTTCAAAGTATACAATTAATCTCAGAGAAACACTGTCTGAGACATTGCTCAATAGAGTCTCACTCATATGCCCCAGCACTGCACATGTAATGGAGCAACCTCTGCACTCAACGCCCCAGTTTCTGTGTTCCAGGCCTGACCCTGTCGTCTACTAACCATGTATTAGTGGAAAGTCCCTCAAGTTCTCTAAATCACAAACGCTCCATCATCAAAGAAGGATAGTGTCCCTTCTGTCCTTACTAACCCTGACATTTATGGGAATTCAATGAGATGGTATGTAGGAGATGCTTTCTCAATCTGCAGTCTTTCCCAGTTGTTTGCTGGAGAATTCCCGTCCACCTGTTGAGACACAGCTGACACTGGGTGTCACAGCTCCTGTCCTGTCTGCTCAGGAGTGCTCTGCCGCTTCTTCCTCCTGCAAGGACACAGCTTGTCATATTTCATGCTTATTTGCAGTATGGTCCTAACGTTTTGCTTGTCTTCTGCCATGATGTATCACCACTCTAAGGCTGGGGCTCTCTCGTTTGCCTTTGTATTTGCTGTGTCTACCAGAGTTGCAGAGCCAGAGGCACAGTTTATTCAATTACCATTTTAATTAATAAATAAATAATGTATAACACATTATATACTTAACAGATGTAATTATTATTGTTCCAGAACATTCTTCTACAGTGTTTCTCTTCAGTCTTATTTTTCTTTTTCTGGCTTCTTTCCCCCTCCTGGATTTCAGATTATCTATGTGGCCAGAAATGCCAAAGATTGCCTGGTGTCTTTCTACCACTTTTCCAGGATGATCTCATTACTTCCTGACCCTCAGAGCTTCGACAAATTTTGTGAAAAGTTCATGTCAGGAGAAGGTGAGTACAAACTGATTTTGTGGTGCCCATAAGAGATTCTAATGATAAGCACCTCTAGAATCTGGTAGAGAACAGTACTGAATGTCATCCTGAGAGGCCAGGTTCTACCTTAGGGACCTGGGACTGGGGAAGCCAGGTAGAAGAGATATTTTCCCCAAATTGAATACAAATGTAAATTGAGGCCACCTGAGGGTGTAAGTGTAGGATGAAGGATAAAATCCCACAAATCCTGGGTTTGAATCTTAAACAATAAGCTTCAAAAGTAAGGAGAGGAGGAGACATGTACCGACGGAAAGACATAGAGCAGTGGGAAGGTCATGAGATGATGTCCTGCTAGTTTGATCTGACAGTGAAATCCCACAAATCCTGGGTTTGAATCTTAAACAATAAGCTTCAAAAGTAAGGAGAGGAGGAGACATGTACCGATGGAAAGACATAGAGCAGTGGGAAGGTCATGAGATGATGTCCTGCTAGTTTGATCTGACAGTGTTATTGCACCACAGGGCTGCCGTGTGCAGACACAAAGGTCGTACACTGCACAACCACAGAGTGCCTTTCCCATAGACCATAATGTACAGTCTTTGACTTCTTCTCTGGCAGAGTCTTCAAATTAGAATTTGCAGTCATGGCCCTTCATCCTTGTCCTAAAGACATCACACTTTCCAGGGCACCAGTCAACCTTTCAAAAAAGCATTTGACCAGAACAGAGCAGGCATCAAATCAGACCGGCAAGGACATCAAATCCTCCACAGAGGAAGAATACCTCAAGGAAACAGCAATGTATAGATGGAAGAAGAGACTAGAGGGTTACAGGGGGTGGTTTAGGATGTGAGAAGCATCTTCACATATTTGTAAGAGCTCTAATGTAGAAACGTGACTGTAGTTATTTTGTTGTAGCTGCAGTGGACAGAACACAGACAAATGGATGAAAATTACATGGTCTCTGCTTAATGAATGTTTCTCAAATTACTAGAACGTTCATAAATACAATAACTGCATTGTGATGGTGAGAGCAAGTATCTGTCACAATGCTGGGCAAAAGGGCTGTCTCCAAGCAGGAAGTAGTCAGATGGCAATGAACAGCTCTTCCTGACCCAAGACTAAACAGAGAGGGCAGACACGAAAAGCACACATTGCCGAAAAGTCAGGTTAACAATATTTCAGAGCCACTGCTGACAATGTATTTATTTGATTAACTTTAATTCCCAAATCAAAAAGTATTTTGCAGGGCCCCCATGAGTTCATTGTATCCAAATCTGACCACAACATTCATATTCCCTTGAGAAAAACAAAGACCCAAATGAAATGACTTCCAAAATACAACCTGCTTAGAAACAGGAATCTGTGGAAAAGTCAGTAAGAAATAATCTCCATCAAGCATGTCCCTCAAGTGACTCAAGAAAGATACCTCTGCCAGAACAATTTCTCTAGAAACAAATGAGAAGAAAGAGGAGAGAGAGACGATGATAAGGAACGTCAGGTACAGATCTAGAGAGGGCTCTCGGTGAATGCATTTCCTGATATCTGTAGAGGGGATCGTTGAGAGCAGGCGAGGTGAGTGGAAGCGAGGGAAGCAGAAGCGCCCAAGCCTCTCTGCGATTCCCAAGTCCTGTGCTGTGTTGGCTACTTTTACATGTCAACTTGGCTGGTCTGTAGTACCCAGTTATTTAATTAAACACCAATACAGGAGTTTCTGTGAAGGTATTTCGTAGAGGTGATAAACACCTACAATCAGTTGACTTTAAGTAAAAGAGATTGCTCTCAATGACGTGGGGGCCTCAGCCAATCTGTGGAAGGTCTTAAGAGCAAAACCTGAGGTTTCCTAGAAGGAGAGAAATTCTTCCCTAAGACTGCAACATTAAATCCTGCTTGATTTTCTACAGATTCCAAACTTGCCAGGCCCCACAATTGTAGGAGCCAATTCCGTAAAATACTTATACATAGTCAGGCACCACATAACGATATTTAGGTTAAAATGAACCACATGTCTGACAGTGGTCCCACAAGATTATAATGGCCACGCCACACAGCCTAGGTTTGGAGTAGGCTGTACCATCTAGGATGTGTGTAGGTCAGGCACCACATAACGATATTTAGGTTAAAATGAACCACATGTCTGACAGTGGTCCCACAAGGTTATAATGGCCACGCCACACAGCCTAGGTTTGGAGTAGGCTGTACCATCTAGGATGTGTGTAAGTACACTCTATGATGGTCCTACAACATCAAAACCACTTAACCACACATTTTTCAGGATGTATTTCCATCATTAAACAACATGTGACTGTATATATAACATACAATGGTACCTCAAGAAGTTTAGTTTGCAAAAAGTTTCACATTATCTTCCAATTCTATTTTTCCATGAACTTTTGGAAGTATACACACACACACACTTGTATATACACCCTTTAATGTACACACATGCACATATATACATGGATATGTTCTCCTGTTGGTTACTCTGTTGGTTCTGTTTCTCTGGAGAACCCTGACTGACACGTGTGTCAGTCAGCATGACACATGCCAGGGTTCAAGTCAACTGCAAACGCACATCTCTGCTCATACGCATTCAGCAGAGAACATTTCACCCACTCGCTTCCTTGGTCTGTGGACCTATCACTTGATGACAATGTTTTTTGTCATCCTTCAGAAAGCTTCATGTCCACTTTGCACAATGCTTGCAACATAGCAAACACTCAATGAAGATTACTGCTGTGTTTATAATCACTCCTCAGAAGCAAACCACAGAGCTGTCATGAGTGCCAGTCTATCAGGGACACCAGATCGCCACTGGAAGGAATAAAAATGTGGTACTGGCTAACTCAGGTCTCCACTCATTTCTTACCTACTGGTGAAAAGATGTATCCCGTGTTTGCCAAGTAGACTTAGCCCATAAATGGAACTAAAAGTTCTCCCTCGTGGCACCTCTGTTTCTGCTGCTGCTGCGTCTTTCTGATAATGCACTTGCAAACTGGGTACACAGCTACAAGGTGAGGGTGGCAGGAGGTCTGCAGCCCTAACACTAAGCTGCCTGTGTCAGTAGTTGAATATGGAACTAAGTGCAAGGAACAGGTGAAGTATTTTATCACCTACATGGTTTCAGGTGAGTCCCAAGACATAGTCCAGGTGGGCAAAGTCACATATAATAAATGTATATTAAAAGTACTTGCTTTAAAGTGTAAAGATGGGCACCTTTTATTAACAGAAAATTACTTACCCATCACTAAATAAGCTGAATAAAAGATATGGAGGCTTATTTCAAAGAGATGCTAAATTATCTTATCACCTTGGGTTTGTCCCTGGTCCTGAGAACTAACAGTGCTCCTACCACTTCCAGTGCTTTATGGGTCCTGGTATGACCACGTGAAGGGGTGGTGGGCTGCAAAATACCAACACCGGATCCTCTACCTCTTCTATGAAGACATGAAAAAGGTAAGTACTACTGAGCATTGTTGGTGAGACCCAGCAAAGCCTCCTCATGATTACATTCTGTACAATAAGCTGTCTCTTGAATTAGCCAATGTCTTCTTTCCACCCCACCCCCCATAATGCCATTTTTTCCTGTGGTCAGAATCCAAAACGTGAGATCCACAAGATGTTGGAATTCTTGGAGAAAACCTTGTCAGAGGACGTTATAAATAAGATCGTCCACCATACCTCATTTGAAGTAATGAAGGAAAATCCCATGGCCAACCAAACTGCTGTTCCTTCCAACATATACAATCACACCATCTCGCCATTCATGAGGAAAGGTGGGTGATATTTATTTAATTCAGTTCTAAAACATATTCTGCCCCATGAGCCAGAACAATTTTATAGTTAGTTTTCAGGAGCAAGTGATACATTTCAGTCCTATTACAGGTCTCTGCCCCCTTCACCCTCTCTGCTTATTGAAAACTGATGCCAGTGGTCCTAAAACACGTGTCCACATCACAGTCCCTGGAGGACCCCCTAGAGCACTGGTGGCTGGGCCCCTCTCCCAGAGATTCTGACTGAGTGGGTCTGGCAGTGGCTCTAGAGTTCACCCTTCTCACGAGTTCTCAGGTGGTGCTGATGCTGCTGGCCACTTTGAGGATCCCTGTTCTTTGCAAATATAAGACCCGGCACAACCAAAATCTCTTTCTCTTGCATCCTCTCAGCAGCCTTGGGCACCTTCTCTGTTGGTCCATCACTGTTTTTGTTCAGAGCTCTAGTTTAGCACTTAGCACTGAGCTTTCCTTTCTGTCTCCAGAGCAAGAATATAGGTTGTCCAGAAGAGAATATCATGTTCAGTTTTGTCCACTAGTATCTAGTACAGGGCCTCAATAGGAGGAACCTTGTAGGAACTCAATAAATGCCTGTTGAGTGAGTGAATGAGCGAGTGTGTGGAAGGATTAATGAGACATTGTTTATGTCTGTTCTCAGGAGGTCAACAGTCTAGATAGAGTAATAGATGCATAAAGTTAATGATAAGAAATTACAGGGGGAGCTGTACTACTGGGTCCCAAATACCAGTCCACCTGAGTGCATCTAAATAATCTTTAAAAACCCAAACTCCCTGACCCCAAACTTGAATATTCTAATTCACTGGTTAAGTTAGAATTAAGAATTCACTATTATTATCAAGCACTTCAGATTAATCTTCTTGCCAAGGGGTGGGAAACCAGCAGAAATAAACTACAAGGAGAATTGGAGGAACAATTCATTAGTTCTGCAGTGGTTGACTGCCAACGTGCAACAGTTTGCAGAAGATCATTAATATCCAAATGTCACTTGTGCAGAACGAAGTGTCTTTTTTTTTTTTTCCTTTTTGTCTTTTTTGTGACTGGCAACGGATTGCAACCCTCAGTGTCGCGCCCGTACCAGACCGGGACCGGCAACGGGATCGCAACCCTCACCCTCGGTGAGAGCACCGCCGCACTCCCAAGCGGCGCACTGTAGCAGTGCACCACCGGGCCGGCCCCAGAACGAAGTGTCTTTAATTCTCCCCAACAAGAAAGATCTTATCCACTGAGGAAACTGTTGCCTTGTAAGATGTTTCACTGTGCCTGAGGAAATGATACAGGAAGTGCTTGAGGAGGTCCATGACGGTAACCAGTTCTCGACATTGGGTTGGATGCCCCAGAGCCAATCGCCAACAGGGGGCACAATAAGGCAACACAGGCAGAGCTCTCAGGGGGCCTGTGGAATTTGAAGAAGGGAGCATGAATATGACATGTGTCTTGTGAAGGTAAATTCAGGTGGATGGGGTTAGGGACCATCAGTGGTGGGAAGGTAGGTGAGTGGAACTGAGGGACCCATCAGTCGTGGCAAGGTAGGTGGATGTTGCTGAGGGACCATCAGTGGTGAGAAGTAGGTCAATGGGGCCACAGGACCAACAGTGGTGGGAGGGAAGGAGGATGGGGCTGAGGGTCCATTAGTGGTGGGAAGATACGAGGATGGGGTTGAGGTTCCATCAGTAGTGGTAAGAAGGGTGGATGGGGCTGAGGGTCCATTGGGTTGGTAGGTGGAGAGACTAAAGGGCCACTCATGAACTTTTTGATGTCCTACAGGGATGCCTGGAGACTGGAAATACCATTTCACTGTGGCTATGAATGAGAAATTTGATGAGCATTATAAGAAGAAAATGGCAGGGACCACACTGACCTTCTGCACAGAGATCTGAGAAAAGAAAAAAAAAAAGGAGAACATGCCAAGTGCCTTTTATTGTATGGGGGAGGGTGTTGAGGCTCAGTGTGAAGCTTATTAGCATTCAGTTTCTGTCTTCCAGGGGCTTGGCTAGACTGCTATAGAAGTAAAACATGATTTAAAATATTGACCAACGTGCTACTACGGTAAATAAAATAAGTGCATTGGAAAGCAGTGGCTGGGCTCCATGGAGACTTTTAAATGCAAGTGTGTTTTTTTGTGCATAACTGGTAGGGCAAGAACAAACAATCGCATGTTGCATTCACGTGTGTAACCTAACATGGATTTCACAGCAAACAAGAGATCAGTATTATGAACCTATCACTAAGAGAAGAGACTATGGCTAGGCATAGAGCTTTATCTATAAGTAATTACTTGTAACAGAAAAGAGCTGATAAATAGGGTTCAGTCATAATTGATCTAATATGGAGATATGTAACTAAATTGCCTCTGAAAAAATAAATCAATGAGAAAGCAAGGTTACTTTTCTCAAATTTGATTAGTACACAGTTTTTTAAGCAAAAGAGCTTGAATTCAAGAAATCAAGCAGCGAGTACTCCTGAAAAATCTTTCCTTAATGTAAATGCACCTGCTCTATGTACCTGATCTGTAAACCAAGATTTGGGACAAAAGGACCATGACTGTGTTGCCATTTCTCTTGACAGTCTCCCTTGAATCACTTCAACAAGCATGATCTCAGATTTATTATAAATTTAGGGCTTCAGCTGTGCTCCACTGAAGCCCTGGCTTTTTATATGACTGAACACGACTGTCTCCTTAGGAGGGAGTAGTCCTGAGAGGCTTTGGTACTGTGGGTGGTGCCACCTGGGCAGATGTCCTCAGAAAGGTGACTATCCAGTGGAGACCAGGGCTGCACCTACCTGTCCCCTAGAGAGCAAGGCATGTGCCAGAAAGGGGGAGAATTTGGAGATTTTAAACTCAGAAGTAAAATGAGAGCAACTGAAGATGTCTCAGTTACCATCTCGACAGGCGGTGAAGAACAGTATACAGAGGTCCTAATGCACAGAACAAAGTGACCTCTCAGTGGTTGCGATTATTGTCCCTACCTCACTGTGGAAATAAGGCAGTGATATTTCCCTGAGGCAAAGGAGAAATTCCATCCCATGCTCTGTCAAAGTTATACAGTAGATAATGAGATATTTAAATAAGAAAGGAAAGCAGCTAGTCCCTAGAGCCTGCTGTAAGGAAAGAGGACAGAGATGGTACATCAGCTGAGAGGTGTCCCCGGGGTGAAGTTTCCCAGGCTGCCACCATCCAACCCGGTAGCCCAACTACCTGGAATAGAACCTTCATGTTGTGCTGATGATCTAGGGGAGAGATTTCCACCACTGCTCCTTAAAGGCATAGGAAGAATAAAAGAGATTGTTTGATCACCACGGAATTATCGGTGCACTTAAAGGAGCAGTGGGCTTTGCAATTTGAGAGGAGAGAAGACATAACAAGTAGTGAGTTCTGGGACCCAAGGTATTGTCCAAGTCCAAAGTAGGCCTCAGAAGTGGAGCAGGGAGACCAAAGGAAAAGTGACCCTTGTTTTCTTACTTGGAAGTGATTATTGATTGAAAAGCAATTGAATGGTGGGAATAAAGACAGTTCCTCTGCTACCCTTTGGACTTGAGTGTTCATGACCAACTAATACAAAGATCATTTTCTGTATGCAGTGGATTGTACCTGCATGCCCTTGCAAGAATTAAGGGGCATGATGCTGAGATTCCAGGTGTATAACAGAGGCTGATGTGTTTGGGGCAAAGCATTTTGTCTATACGAATATAATGCTGAGAATTGGGAAAGGGTTGGGAACCCTTTGATGAAAGATCATAGAAAGTAGGAACAAAGTAGACATGCGCTTCTTCCCTAACGGTCTGAGCTGCTCCTCATCCTTCAGAGCCACGTCTTGCTGCAGGCTGCTGAGCTGATTCAGGTGACATATGTGGAGTGCCCGATGGCTCCTGTAGAGGTTTCCCTGGGAGGGCACCCTCCCAGAGGAGTGGATGAGAACACATTTTCTCAGTCCTTTCCCAGCAATGGATATTATCACTGTTATTTAATTTTTGCTAATCTGAAACCCCAAATTTTTTCCTCATTTTTATTTTGTGTTTTGTTTTGTTGGTGTTATTGTGTATCATTCATGGTTTGGAATTTCTGCATGTGCGTGTGTGTGCGTGTGTGCGTGCGTGTGTGTGTGTGAGATTTACCTGTTCGTGGCTTCTGTCTCTACTTTTTTGAGGCATTCGTCTTTTTTCTGTTTTATAAAGTACAGATGTGTTTATACGATATATATTTGTGTGTGTATGTATTTACTTTCCCCAAAACTTCTTTATTTATATTTTAACTTTGTTTATGCTCTATTTTATCAGTTTCTCAAGTTTGTAGGATTTGTAATCAGATCCTACAAAATTATTTTCTTTAATGATTTTTGATATTTAGAACACTTGTAGTTTAAATCTTCAATTCCTTCATAATCATATATAGGATAATGAAGGGATTTAACTATTTTTCCAATTTTTCCAGTAACATTAATCAAATAACACCTTACTTCCCACCAATTTGGAATTCTAGTTTTATTCTTTCTAAAGCTATGAATACACATATTTTGATCCACTAAGCTACTTATCCATGACAATGCCAACTTTTAAATAAAATGTTTCCTTCTTCCCTTATTTTTCAAGTTGATTTTTATTTAGTTTAAAAAATACATTTTACATGAATATTAAAATATTTGTCAAGATTAAAAAAGAAATCAAATTTGGTTGAAATTACATTATATTTTTCTAGGTTATAGAATAATTTTATGTTCTTAAAACATTTACAACATTAAATGTTTACTTCAAGAAACATGTAAATTATTGTATATATTTATATTTTATAAAATTTATTTCCTCTAATAATTTTTTTCCTACTGATATAAACATATTTTGTTAATTTTTATTTTTTATTTTTATTGAATCAAAAAAGTCATCTTTTTTCCTTATTCATATTATCCATCTTTGTTCTTTAATGCCAGCATCAAGGAAAGTTATTTGATTATAAGTGTTTATTTTCTGTGTATGTATGTATACACACCCACACACACATATGTACATGTATATATAGTGACCACATTACCAAACTCCTTCATTAGTTCCAATAGTATTCAGTTACTTTTCTCAGGTTTTCTTTGCACATAAGAGTCTTCATTTGGGCCCTCCCAAAATTGGTACAGCCATTGTGGAATACAGTATGGAGGTACCTCGGTGAACAAAAAATTTAACTACCCTATAACCCAACAATCCCACTACTGGGCATATATACCCAAAGGAAATGAAATCAATATATGGAAGAGACACCTGCACACCCATGTTCATTGCAACACTGTTCACAATAGCCAAGAGACGTTATCAACCTAAAGTCCATCAATGGGTGAATGAATAAAAAAAAAACACTGTGGCATATATGCCCAATGGAATACTATTCAGCTATAAAAGAAATGAAATTCTGTTATTTTTAGCAACAGGGATGGAACTGGAGAAGTGAAGTAACTTGGGCACAGAAAGGCAAATACCACATGGTCTCACTCACATGTGGAGTCTGAAAAAGAAAATAAACAAATAAACAGTGGTTCTTACAGAAGTGGAGAGTAGAACAATGGTGACCAGAGGAGGGAGGGGGACAGAAAGCGGGGGTTTAGCAGTACGAGGCTGTGCTGTCTACCTAAGTCAATCAATGTACAGAACACGCATATATGGAAGCAACACACTGTACCCCACACATATGTACAAGTAAATGTTAAAATTAAAAAAAAAAGAGGAAAAAAAAAGTTGTATGTGAGCCCTGACTCAAACCAAAGTAAAACTGAGGGAGAGGGGATAGGGACAGAGCAGGAGTCTGTTGACTCATGTAACTGGGAAGTCAATATACAGCAAACTGTTTTATCACACCTTCTTTCTCTTACACCTTCTTGCTGATATTCTTGGCTCAGTTCAATTCCCTCCTCAGGCGGGCTCTTTCCTGCTTATTGGCATCTCCACCAAGCCACAATCATTCTCACAGCTTTTGATCCTAGGAACACTGACCATAGTTTCAGAAAAGACTCTGATGGGCCCTGCTTGAATCACAAGCCCATCGAAGACACATCTTTCTGTTCAGGAGCATGGGATACTCTGGCCAAAAGGTCTTCTCCACCCCGTCCCCTCCCTGAGATGACTTGGAGCCTGCCCAGCCCATACTCAGGCATCTTGATCTCAGCTTTATGGCCTCGGCTGCTGGCAACCAGCAGAGGCAGGAATCCCCTGCCTCCTACATAGCCAAAGGCATCTCGGCTGGGGTTTCAGGAGTCTCTTCTAGCAGCATTGGACATAATCCTGGATAAGTCTACCAACCAGAGTGCATCCAGTTCTTCAAACAAAGAAAACACTGGAAGCAGCGGTTATGAGAAAAGTTTCAGACTTGGGAACAGGCTGTGACCCTGCATGGCAAGGCTGTGGTAGCAGATCTGGACTGGAAAGCCAGGCTGGGTTAGAGGGAAGCCACCGTGAACGCACTCACCTTGGTTCGAGGACTTGAGTACCTGTTTTCTCTCAAAAACTGCATTAGTACAAGTGAATAACATAACCACACTGAGTGGAGTGGGAAGGAAAGAACTAACTAAGTGATGGTAGAAAGCAGTCTGGCCTGGATATTGTGGGAATAAAGACCAAAAGAACCGCACGGTAATGCAGTATGCTAATCAGTAAATATGTTTCTCATAGGACTGTGTGTTAGCAAACCCGAAACTAATTCACATGTATACTAAACTTAAGCAAATGAGGAATATTTTCTAGATAATGAGAAGCAGGTTTCTTTTTTTTTTTGTCTTTTTTCGTGTCCGGCAACGGATCGCAACCCTCAGCGTCGGACCAGGACTGGCAACGGGATCGCAACCCTTGGTGCCGTGCCCGCACCTCGCTCAGCCAGTGAGAGGGAACCAGTCTGTATGTGGGATCCGAACCCTCGGCGCTCCCGCCGCCACGCTCCCAAGCGGCGCACTGTAGCAGTGTGCCACCGGGCCGGCCCAGGTTTCTCACTGTTAGAAAAAGAAGTTACAAACAAGGAAAGCGAGAAAGCTAAATGGACCCTGTGCTGTTGGATTGGAATCTGAACTATCGGTGTAAAAACATAGTTTTCATTGATAGATGGAAATAGAGATAGATAAATAGATAGATATAGCTATAGACACAGACATACAAGTAAATAGATACAGACGTGTAGGTCAGTGTGCATGCACAGTGCCCCGACTGTCTGCTGAGAGGGTAGAAATAACAATGTCCAGGAGTGACGAACACACTTTGTGCTCAGGTCTTGTTTCTAAACATCTGTTACCAATAAAATGAACCAGGGCTTTTTGAGAAGTGGCTGGTTCCAGGATTGGAGTGGGAGAAATACAAGATGAGCCTGAAGCATCTTGTGCTGCCGAAAAGTAAGGAATTGTTCAAAGAAGATGAAAGTTTGTAGAAAGACTACAGGAGCTCACCTAAAAGAGATCCTAATGCACGACTGGAACAATTGAGAAACAAAACGGGTAATGACTTGATTGGATTAGAACACATTGCCTTAAATAAATATCTATGAGTACTTACGGATACAAATTTTAAAAACTAGTCTCATAAATAAATAAATGGAGGAGAAGAAAGAGCTCATCCCTGAGGTTGAATTCCAATTAATAAGCGTAGAAAGAAAGAGGGAAATAGAAATTACTGTGAGGCAAACACCACAGTAATAATTGTTGCAGAAAAGATCCACTGCTGGATGCTAAAACTCACGGGCAAAGGTTTCAGGAGAAACAAGATTTGCAATAGTCTGTATCTTCCCCAAAGTATTTACAACTGCGAAGTGAACAACCTTGCAATGGAGAAATCCCAGCAGAAATCACTTCCACCAAGTGATTAAGGTCAACATCACCAGGAATTAGGCATGTTGATATCTAGAACCGGGGATGTGACACACTGAGAAGCTTCATTCTGTGGTATTCTTCACAAAAAGGTATAACCTCAGGCCAATCAGCAGAAAATGCCAGACAAGCCCAAACGGAGGCACATTCACAAAATAACCCACCCAAACTCTTCCAAAGTGTCAAGATCATGAAAGACAGGAACAACTGAGGAATCCAGATTGCAAAAAAATGAGAAAAAATAAAATCCAAATGCAATGTGGGTTCCTGGGGAGGATTCTGGAACATCAGAGGAAAAGATGATGAAATTAGCATAAAGTCTTCACTATGTTAACAGTATTGCACCACTGTTAGTTTCCTGATTTTAATTATCGTGCTATTAACATTAGAGGAAGTTGGGTGAGGGATATATGGAAACTCTGTATTATTTACACTTTTCTGCAAGGTTAAAATTAGTTCGAAAGTACAAGTTTTTTAAAAAAGTAAATTCAACCAGTACCGAGTGGACAGCTGCAATGAATTACTCTGCATCCACACAAGAGTCACTCTTAGCTTGTTCGTTTTACATTCTAGCTTGAAATCCAACTTCATATAGTCCTAATGGAAATGATTTTCTAGTACACAGCCAGGGTCCTGAATAAGAGGACACTGAAATGTCTACACTCCTGCAATTTCCTCTTCAGCCGTCACACCGCTGCCACCCACCCCCGTTTGCTCAATTTACCATATGCTCCGCTATCTCCTACTTTTGTGAAATGTGTTCTGTGCTCTCTGTTTTATTGGACTTTAATTTTGCAGTAGGTTGAAAGGCTAAGCCTCATTTTATGGCCTGCCTAGCAGGGTAGTGATGGTTTCTTTTCCACTGCCTAATTCTAAACAAGCACACAACACCAAGTTTCTTCCTATAAGCTGAAGCCAGGGCAGAGGTAATTCTTTGCCATTAAGTCAGAGATGGAAGCAGTTCAGGGGAATGAGCTGCCATGAATCAGACACTCTACAGGACTGAGAGCAGTCCATACCCACAGTCTTAACCACAGGGAGCTGACCTGGAGCTGCTCTCTGTATGGAAATCACCTTAGTCCGACATTTCTGACAAAACTCCATGATGCTTTTGGGGAGAGAGGGGATGAGGGATTACAGGACAGAGGAAAGAGGAATATAAATTTGAAGAAAACAGATGTCTACACAACCAGCTTGCATACAGCTTTAATTTTACCAAGTACATTCCCACCTATTATGTCATCCAATACAGCAAAACTTAGCAATGTATCAAAGTTCTTATTAGCCCTTGAGAAAACTTGAAGAGCATTTCAGAGACCTGTTCAGAATAAGGAGCAAGTTAATAGGAAGCCAGGACCAGCATCTGTGTTGAGACAGTCTTGCACTTTTCTACACAAACTCCTATTGTTTTCTTTCCTGAAGAAGCCATCTCCACCTTCACAGTGTAAGATCGAGGTGCCCAAAATGCTGCTCTCTTTGCAGGAGAAGCCATCTCCGACTGCCCTGTAGGAGGGAGCTGCATGCTCAATAGCAATGCTCTCCTGGGTGAGGTGAATGGCTGGCCACATGCCTGGAGGTGCCACCCAGCTTGGAGCAGAGTTGAAGGTAACCAGCGTGGAAGACATTTCTGACAAAACTCCATGATGCTTTTGGGGAGAGAGGGGATGAGGGATTACAGGACAGAGGAAAGAGGAATATAAATTTGAAGAAAACAGATGTCTACACAACCAGCTTGCATACAGCTTTAATTTTACCAAGTACATTCCCACCTATTATCCCATCCCATACAGCAAAACTTAGCAATGTATCAAAGTTCTTATTAGCCCTTGAGAAAACTTGAAGAGCATTTCAGAGACCTGTTCAGAATAAGGAGCAAGTTAATAGGAAGCCAGGACCAGCATCTGTGTTGAGACAGTCTTGCACTTTTCTACACAAACTCCTATTGTTTTCTTTCCTGAAGAAGCCATCTCCACCTTCACAGTGTAAGATCGAGGTGCCCAAGATGCTGCTCTCTTTGCAGGAGAAGCCATCTCCGACTGCCCTGTAGGAGGGAGCTGCATGCTCAATAGCAATGCTCTCCTGGGTGAGGTGAATGGCTGGCCACATGCCTGGAGGTGCCACCCAGCTTGGAGCAGAGTTGAAGGTAACCAGCGTGGAACCTTGGCAAAAGCGATGCAGACAGGCTTTGTGATTGCTGTTGAATAATGTTACTGTCACATAGAAAGATGAATTGCCAAACCATACCATTCTCATCAGTCAAATGTTTGTGGCCTCCAAAAACAAAAAGTCCTGTGCCCATGCCATCCCTCATGCACTTGGATTTTGCCTTTAGGGGGGTAAAAAGGAGAGCTTTGCATGGAGGCTGTAAAGCCCATGTGATTTAGTGGTCACATCCGCAGCTCTAACTATAGGGGAAGGAGCAGGGGAAGTAAGGTGCTGGCTGTGGATCATGCTTGAGAAATGAGGCACAGACGTCCAGGCATCAAAGAGCAAGAGCTCTGGATTTAAACAGCTGAACCTACACCCTCATCCCAGGGGACTGTCCTGTGCTCAAGCCTTTCTCCTCCAAGGCTCTTCCTTCCTCTAGAGAGTTGTGACAAGGCTTAAAGGAGATAATTCACACACAAAAAGCATTATTTGGGCTTAAACCATTAGCATATGCTCATTCTTACTAGAGCCTGTTCCCCCAAATTATATGTTTGGTAAGTGTTTGAGTAGAGCCAACACCAGTGCAGGTGCATATGGAATTTAAAACTACCAAAACATTTTTAATATAATTGATACGCTAAGAGAGGAGAGAAAATGGAATCATATAAAATGTTCAATTAAAATCAAGGGCCGGCCCGGTGGCGCACTGGAGAGTGCTCCGCTTGGGAGTGCGGCGGCGCTCCCGCCGAGGGTTCAGATCCCATGTGGAGACTGGTTCCCGCTCACTGGCTGAGCGCGGTACGGGCGCGACACCGAGGGTTGCGATCCTGTTACCGGTCAGTAAAAAAGACAAAAAAGGAAAAAAAAAAATCAAAAAAAGCAGAAAAGGGGTGTAAGACAGAAAAAAGAAAAAAAAAAAAACACAAAGGCAACGAATAGAAAACAGTTAAAAATGTAGTAAATATCAATCCAACAACATCAATAATCATCTTAAATGTGAATGTTCTAAATACACCAATTAGAAGATGAAAGTAAAGAAAACAAGATCCAAATATATATTGTGTACAAGAAGCCCACCTTAAAGTACCTTAAATATAAAGACACAGATAGATTAAAAGCAGAGAGATTGAGACAAACATGCCATGATAACACCAATCAGAAGAAAGGGGAGTAGATGATTCAATTTCAGGCAAAGCAGACTTCAGAGCAAAGAAAATTGTCAGGAATAAAGAGGTGCATTACATAATGATAAAGGATCAGTTCTCTAAAAGGACACAACAATCCTTAATGAGTATGTGCGTAACGACAGAGCATTGAAATATATGAGGCAAAAACTGATAGAACTGGAAGGAGAAATAACTAAATCTACTATTATAGGTCAGAGATTTCAATACCCCTCTATCAGTAATTGACAGATTCAGCAGGCAGAAAATCAGTGAGGATACAGTTGAGTTGCACAGCACCATCAATCAACTGGATCTAATTGATATTTACAGAATACTCTATCCAATAACAGCAAAATATATGTTCTCCTCAAGCCCACATGGGACATTCACCAAGACAGACCACCTTCTGGATGGTAAAATACACATTTACCAATTTAAAAGAATAGACACCATGCAAAGTATGGTCTCAGACCACAGTGGGGTTAGACTAGAAATCAATAACAGAAAGATAGCTTTAAAAAACCCCAAGTTTGGAAATTAAACAACACATAATCAGAGAAGTCACAAGAGAAATTTTAAAATAGTTTAAACTAAATGAAAATGAAAATACAACCTGTCAAAATTTGTGAGATGCAGTAGAAGAAAAATTATAACCCTGAATGCTGCATATATTAGAATAGAAGAAAGATCTAAAATCAGTAACTGAACCTTTCATTTAGGAAACTATAAAAGTAAGAGCAAATTATATCCAAAGTGAGTGAAAGAAAAGAAATAAAAATCAGAACAGGAATAACTGAAATTGAAAACATAAAAAGAATGAAGAAAATCAATGAAAATAAAACCCTTCTAGCCATGCTAACCACGAAAATAATGAGAAAACATAAACTAACAGTATCCCAAATAAAAGAGAGGCCATCACTACTGACCTGATGGGCATTACAGGAATAACCAAAATATTATGAATGACTATATATCCACAAATTTGATAATCTAAATGAAATAAGTACTGTTTTATGAGACTTTTAAGTAATATATACTGTGCACATGTGTAGACTTGGTCTCAAAGTAAACTGT
This sequence comes from Galeopterus variegatus, assembly GCF_000696425.1. Taxonomy (NCBI): domain Eukaryota; kingdom Metazoa; phylum Chordata; class Mammalia; order Dermoptera; family Cynocephalidae; genus Galeopterus; species Galeopterus variegatus. Next base: position 213,557 of record NW_007728485.1, read on the forward strand.
ATTACCTACTCTGGGTTGTAGCCAAAACACAAACACAGAACACTGTCCTACAGATGTCATCTGTTAGATATTATCATCACCACCACCACCCCCATTTTACAGTAACTAATGGTAATTACACAGTTAAGACACAAATCTAACTATAAATCGACTTTAGGGACAAACCCTAGCACCATGTTTTCCCCCAGGGTAATAATTAAGTTTGTCCATGTAGAAACTACTCCTATGTCCTATGCTTCCAGTTTTTAGTACACTGAAGCTGAGGAAAGGAGGGAACCAATCCTCTGCTAGATTTTTCTGGAAAGGATTTTGAAACAAATTTTAATTGAAAGCCAATTTAGAGAAAAGTGATAGTCTCTTCAACTGGGGAGGCCAGATAACCTCATTTAAAACCGGAAAAGTTATTTGTCAAGCATATCAGTAAGTATAAACAAATAACAGAACTAAGTAAGTCAAACTGGGATGATCCCTTTCTGAAATATATAATATTTTAAAGCACACTTTTATTTTCAAACATATAGCAGAACTTAAGTAATAGTGTTGCCAAATATAGGAACTATACTGGACTGGTAAAAATTTGTATTTTCTGTAAGTTATGTATAAACTGATGGTAATGACATAATCTCTTTCATTCTTTATGCAGTTTATACTTTCGCACTTCCTTTCACTAATAAACATACAAATTATAGGGGCATGATTTAGAATTTTATGGAACAATCCTCATAATACTATTTTTGTATAGCAGTTTATTTAATGTTATAGTATACATTGTCCATCACACTGCTCTGGCTGCAGTGAATTCTCTCTTGCTACCTACTAATTCAGCACAGTTTTTTAAAATCTACTTTGGAAGTGATCAAGCTTTTTAGTTTTAGGGGGATTGAGTAGAGAGGGTGTTACTAATAGATTCAAAGAATAGATCATTGATTTTCAGAAAGAGGAGAGAAAGACATTCTCTTCCCCTTCTCCTACAAGTTATATCAGCATTCCAGGGTGTGGGGAGACTTATAGTTTATAAAATCAAATTTAGTATTGTAATGTTGAAGAAAAAGACTTAACTTTTCTTAATATAGGAAATAAAGTTGGAAGGAACTCCTTGACTGGGAGGAATACAAAGAAGAGCAAGAAAGCATTCAGAGCAAGGCCTATCATCAATGAGGTGTACGAAAGGTTGGGTAGCCACAGGAAATGTTCATTGTGGATATGATACCACTTATACAGCTGTTTCTATTGGATATCCAGGACAATTATAGTGTTTTAAGGTTGATATTCTTTTAAAGTTTGATTTTGTATAAAAGGCTTTTTGGCCCTGAAAGCTTACTTCTTTACATCTTCCATTTTGTCCATCCCATGAGTTAGAGTTCATCTTGACTCCGCAGGCTAGAATCAGAGGATTATGAAATTAAGATCATTTAGATTTGACCAAGGGTATCATTAAATGGTGTCAGGTTTTAGGCGGCAGATCACTGTATAAAAAGAAAATGAAGATTTCACTTACTGGGGCTCAGGTATATAGCTGGATGCCTGTATTGCCCTGTCACCCAGCTGGCACTAAAAATATTATTCATCATTCTGCAAAAGGGACCAGATGCTTCTATCATCAGTACTTGTTTTTCTGTTTTCTCCTTTGAGGTAGCTAAAAATGGCAGCCAAAAATTTTTTTTGAGGCTTTTATCAAGTATATATTCACGTTATGATGCAGAAGACAGGGTCAGTTTCTTCAGTTGCATTATCTGAAAGTGTTGGGTAGTGACAGCATGCCAAACACTGTTAAACTCATGCCCTTAAAAACAGTGGAGTGTTCTGCTAAGTACAAGCCTCTGCAGCTTTAAAGTTGGACATTATTGGAATATTGAAAGGAATCTTCAAAGGCCATGAAGGCTTAATATTAAACAGCCCTTTTAATTACAAGAGAAAAAAAGTGGAGAAATTTGTGAAAACTTGCATTCCAAGTGCTGCCACAACTTTGAGAGGAAATTGAGGCACTCCAGAATTTCTTCATCTACTTCTGCAGTCCTAACTCTGAATTAATGACTGAGTATATCAAACTTCAGGATTTAAAAACATCAGCTCCTTCTTCGTTATTAGTTGAGATGAAGAAAACTGTGCTTTGCTTACATTCAAAATAAGGCTTTCAAAACTGGATGTGCTACTTTCATGAGCCTAATACTTGACCACCAGAGACAACATTTTTGAAGTTGTATCAAATGAACTGAGTTGGGGGAATTTTTATAGGAGTATATGTTGATGGTGCTACAGCAATGCCTTGTTTTGTGCAAAAACTGAAGTTGACATTCGAGATGTGCCACAGCAGTCACCATCAAGCATGACCTTCCATCAATAATCTATTGGAAATCTTCAGCTTTGCTGTTAGCATAGACCATTGTGAAAAATAGTACATTCCATCCCAATTTGCCTTGCTTTTTGAAGACCTGAATGCTGTTCAGTGTTTACTGTTACATACTGAAGTTCCTTGGGTGTCAAAGAGAATTGTATTCAGCCCATTATGAAATACTTCAAGCAAAACTTGCCAAAAATACAGTCATAAAAGTACAACGTATATATAAGTATATATGAGCAAATTCATGCTAAAAATTTATAATTTTCTTGGCCAGTCTTTGAAGGACGAGATTCATGAAGGTTATTTCAAAGAAAAAAGTGAAACATTTAGAACTAATTTTGGGTGATGTGTCCCTGACCTGTGGTAGTGTTTGGGAGGAATATGTTTCACACTAATGTTCATTCCTCACTGGAAGAGCTTTGGGCCAGCCTGTGGCTCACTCGGGAGAGTGCGGTGCTGATAACACCAAGGCCCCGGGTTCGGATCCCATATAGGGATGGCCGGTTTGCTCACTGGATGAGCGTGGTGCTGACAACACCAAGTCAAGGGTTAAGATCCCCTTACCAGTCATCTTTATTCCATTTGTTCCATTTTCTTCTTACATGTTAAAAGCTTTTTTCCTCCTTTGGTATATCTAGCTGTGGGAGAAAACAGTGCAAGAATGTTGTTGAAAGATACTTGTGTTTTGTTGCATCTTTTACACCACCCAGGAAAGAAAAGTTCAGACTTAAGAGTAGCATTGTTATCATATCATCTGAATAAATTTCTTCCTTCTAAAATTACCATTGCTTTGATTAATTTTAGTCATGATACTTAATTTTTAAATTTTAAATAACACTGAATGAGGGAGAATTTGAGATTTTGAGGTATATGAAAAGTAAGGGTATGGGTTACAAAAACATTAGGAAAAACTAGTATATCCATATGCACCAGATGTTCACTGTTTATTGAATGTCTTCCCTACTAGGTTCAGCTGTTGACTGTTGTATCGCAAGTCAGACTATTTAAACTTGCTTCTCTCTATTCCTGTAGCTATAGTCTGGACCTCATCTTCACATAGATTTGCTACACATCTGAAATCCTCAAGTCCAATTGCACTATGACCTTAGCTCTTAGCTTCATAGTGCACTTAAACACACTCCTATTATATCTGCCCTTCAGCTTTATGGAGCCACTATTACACTGACTCCGTATTTTTTCCTTCCCAACTTATCAGACACTTGCTAGCCTTACTATCTTACTGAGCTTGGACCCCATGATTAGTCTTGGCATGAAGACCTGATGCATGTTGTGGTCTAGACCAGAATTTCTCAACCTCAGCTCTATTGACATTTTGCATGAGGTAATTCTTTGTTGCGGGGAGCTGCCCTGTGCATTGTAGGATGCTTAGTAGCATCCCTGGACTCTATCCACTAGATTCAGGTAGCAGTCTTCCACCAGTTGTGACAACCACAAATGTCTCAAGACAGTGCTAAGTGTCCTCTGGGGGACATTGAGAACTACTGGTATAGATTCAGGGAAAATAGTCATATCTACATTACCAGCCTCATTTAGGCTCTATAGCCAGTGCCTGGCCCAGGTGTTCAAAAATGTTCAGTGGAAAAGAGCCTCACCTAGCTGGAACCTTATTAAAAGTAGCCTTAGGGCCAGCCTGTGGTTCACTCGGGAGAGTGTGGTGCTGATAACACCAAGGCCACGGGTTCGGATCCCATATAGGGATGGCCGGTTTGCTCACTGGATGAGCGTGGTGCTGACAACACCAAGCCAAGGGTTAAGATCCCCTTACCGGTCATCTTTAAAAAAAAAAAAAGTAGCCTTAGCATCAGTGGATTAATAGATATGACACCCACTTCTCCCAGCTCTTGGAGTGGGGGTGGTACGGTCAACAAAGCGCACCGGCCATCCCCATATAGGATCCGAACCCACGGCCTTGGTGCTACCAGTGCCGCACTCTCCCGAGTGAGCCACGGGGCCGGCCCGGACACTGAATCTTTATTAGGAGACAGCCATTAAAAAAAAAAAAAAAAAAAAAGTGTGTGATCTTTTTGTAAGATTTGTTCAAGGACTGACTTAATACCACATCCCCACCTCTCACTAAAAGGAATGGGGCAGCACCTATAATTGCTCACATGTTTCCTGTCTCCAACCTTTTTGAGCTTAATTCTTTAGGTCTCAAACATTCAATAGTTTCTGTATACAGAACCCAATTCTAGACACTGAAGTGAAGGAGGTAGTGTAGGGAAGAGAGAGATGGATTGGAAGATATGTTCAACCACTTAATCATAAGGCCTTAAATAAGCACTCAGTCCCTCCCTTAGACCTCTTGTCCAGTGCCTCAGCTCTTGGCTTGCCTCACTTCTTACCTTGATTACTGCAGTAGCTTAACTCTTCTTGTTTCTAGTCTTGCTCCTCCACCATAGCCTCTATTATGACAACAAATGCCGTAGGCAGGAGAGAGATGAGATCAGAATCCTAAAGAGACGGCTTTAGGCTACAGGACAAAAATCCAGATACCTTAGCAGCAAATGCCTTCCTGACTAGGGCTCCTTGCCCACCTTGGGGTTTCACTTTCCCCTACCTTTCCCCTCAAAGCCCTCCCCCTCCCAAACCTCTGCACCCATGCTGATCACTCTGCCTGGAACCCTCTTTAACCACTTGCTCTTTACTATTCATCCTTCGAGGCTGGCCAAACCCTCCACTGAGTGCTGAGAATGCAACACTGAGCAGAAACAAACCAGTTCCTGTCCTCAGGGCACTCATATAAGAGAGCTGTGAGGGATTCAAATAACTACACATTGAGCTAAGGACCAGTACACACTACACAACCACTGTGAGAGCATGAAACAAAGGAACCAGGCCTAGACCTGAATAGAGGGCTTCCCTAAGAAGACAAGCTGAGCTGAGCTGAGACCCAAGGGAAGCTTACATTTAACTAAGAGAAGGAGGGTGGCTAACTATGAACTCCCGGCCAGCAGCGGTGGGCCCCAGCCAGAAAGGCATGGGCTGGCTAATGGATTTTGGACGTGACCGGGGCCATTGTGCAAACATTAAGCACCAGCACAAACTAGCAGCCAGCCTCGTCTTCCACTCCAGCACCAAGGCCCTCCCCGCTTCCCTTTGGGAGAAGCCTCCTGACTTAAAACAACTTTCCGGCTTCTGCATTACATCAACCTAATGGTCCCTCCCCCCGTACATTTCCCGCCCAACAGCTAATATAAACCCTTGCAAATCCATTGTTGCTGCTGCCCCCCATTTTCAGGACAACCTCGGGCTGCCCCTGCCCCTCTTTGGCTGCAGCCCGGCAGGTTCTTTTCCTTTAATAAAGCTTGAACGGTAACCGGCATCTCGGCTCACTTTTCTTTCACTGGCCTCTGGGTTCTCCCCCACAAGTCAGGCGGGGGCCTCCAGCAAGCAGACTTCTCACCTCTATGAGGCTGGAGAAAAGGCCTTCTGGGTGAGAAGAAAGAGGCCTGGGAGCCCAGCGCGTGCAGGCACTTCTTGTGGGAGGGGCGCGGCGGATTCTCACACTGGACCTGCAGCTGAAGGACGTCACTGCTGAAAGGGACCAAGCTCCCTGTGCTGACCGAGAGTCAGTGCACGGATTCCTTCCGGAGAGGTGAGGCCCCGGCCCGGGCCAGGCGCGTTTGCGCAGGCCGGCAGCTGCGGTGCCCCTGAGGGACGCAGGCGAGATGGTCCTCAACTCCAGATGGTTGCTGAGCTGGAAAGACGGCCGCGCCACCCGTGCCAGCCTCAAGCTAGGATCGGGACGACTGCTTAGGCTCGTGATCGTCCTTTGGTGGCAACTGTGGCCCGCCGGCATCCCCCCCAAGGAGGTGGACGGGCGGGGGGTTAAGGAAAACGAGGGAAAGCCCGAACCTGCAGGGTCTGGTCGTCGGGAAACTGCGCCATACATTCCAGTTCTCCCTTTCCTCTGGCTGGCATCGTCGTCTCGGTCCAGGTGGGCTTCAGGACAAAACTCGGATTTCCCCCCATGGACCCCGTGGGGGCGGGAGGGCTGCCACAATCGTCTCTTATAAAGAAATGTCTGGGCGCCGGTTGAAGCCGCGGAGGGCGGACGGCTCCTTCCGCGGTCTGGGTCTCGGCCTGGGCCTCGGTCTCGCGAGGCGTGGAAGCGGGCAGCCCCTGGGCGGGGCGAGGGAGGACGCGGGGAGGGGTCGGGCGGGGCTGGCCTCGCTGACCTCCGGCCTCGCTGACCTCCGGCCTCCGGAAAGGAGAGGAGGCGTGCGGGAGGTGTCGTCCCTGCGCGTGCGTGAGGCGTCTCGGGGGTGGGAGGGCAGGGGGCGGCTCTCTTCTAAACTGGACTCCCGGCAAGCTCTCAGGGATGCTGATTCCAAGGGGCTCCCTGAGCAAAGTTCAAGAAAAAAGCAGAATGAGGTTTCCCGGAAGAGAAAAAAATGTAACGGTGTGACTGAGTGCCGGTGTTAGCAGGACATGGAAGGGAGATTGGAAATCCTCCGAGTTTATAGTCCGACAGCCAGGGAATCCCTCACCAAGGGGTCTCAGTCCACACGAAGAGGCGGCTGTAGTCCTTCACCCTCCATTTGTGCGGAGGAGCCAGGGAGGCGCTGGCGTGACCGGGGTCGGGGGACAGCGAGCTGGTTATCGAGGTGGATGAAGGAAGGGGTCTTTCATGACCACTCGAGAAACAAAGCACGTGGGTAGGTTCAGTATTGGAAAAACGAAAGGGCAGCCAGTTGAGCGTGCCAAGGAAACACGTGATGTACAAGCCTGGGGCCCTAAGAGGACGTTCATCAGGCTGTGGAGGAGCACAGCCAGGACAGCACCTGCGGAGCCCCAAGGAGACTGCGGGGGAAGGCAGGGCAGTCTGCAGAGACCAGGAGAGCAAGTGGTCTGTAGGGATCCTGGCCTTCCCCGCACGCCTGTGGCAGTTTTGCCACTACCCCTTGCCTGACTTCTGCCTTCCCCCCCCCCATGCATTCTGGCATGCACAGCAAAGGTCTTTCCCCAAGCCTGTGAGGCCTTAAGTCATTGCCCCCACCTCCATCTCAGTGCTCTGTCCTCGGCTCCTCAGACACTCCAGCTCAGGGCCTTTGGGTTAACTATTCCCTCCGCCTGAAACTTTCTTCCTCCATATACCAACAGGGCTCTCTCCCACATCTCCGTGTATCTTTACTTCAGTCGTCCCCTTTAATCTCCTTTCACCCACCATAGGATGTAAACTGCAAAAAAAAAAAAAAAAAAAAAAAAAAAAAAAACCCAACCAAAAAATGGGTTAACTATTCCCTCCGCCTGAAACTTTCTTCCTCCATATACCAACAGGGCTCTCTCCCACATCTCCGTGTATCTTTACTTCAGTCGTCCCCTTTAATCTCCTTTCACCCACCATAGGATGTAAACTGCAAAAAAAAAAAAAAAAAAAAAAAAAGAAAGAAACCCAACCAAACAACGACAACAACCGGGGTCCCCGTCTGTCTTGTTCACAGCTGTATCCGCAGACCTAAAACAGCCTGGTACCTAAGAGGTGCTCGCTAAGTTCCACAGCATTTCCTCTGCCAGGCATTGTTCTGGTCGTTTTACCCATTTACTCCTTTATTCTCCACACCACCATGTGAGGTAGGTATCAATATTATTTCCAATCTCATTTCACAGATGAGAAACTAAGATTAATACATGTTACAAATAGAAAAGTAAATACTCCTGTATAATACCCCATTTATTTTGCATAGATCTTAGTGGCTGCTATCATCCTGATCTGTCCCCACCCCTTTAAAAAAACATATGAGTGGGATGCTGCCAGTACTGTCTCTTAATGTCAGGGATGTGTGAGAATGGGAGGCATTACATATTTACACGCCATGTGGTTGAGTGGAAAGGCGACAGGCAGCCAGGTATCCTTTTAACACTGCTTCCTGTCTAGGGGCACCTCCTTCAGGGCACACCTGGACCCCCAGGCCCATGGGTTTTTCTGTGGAGTGGTCAAGCTTTCGATTGGAGTCTCCAGAAGTCAGAACCCAGAGGTCTCTCCCTTCAGTCTTTCAGTTTTTGCAAGAACTCTCCATGCTCTTGCGTAGGCCGGAATGGGTTGGCCATGTAGCAACACACAGGCCAGTGTTTAGTTCTTCCATAGTTTTTCCACTCCATAACCCTCCCCTGCCTTAGGCCTGACTGTACTAAGTCCTTCTGGACTTGGAATGCCTCACTGAACACCATCAGAGTATAAATCTCTTGAGGGAAGAGTTGCCTTCTGGGCCTGGAGATCTGTTAAGGATTTGATAGTTCACCTGAGCATGGTTTTAAAGTTTATTTGAAAATATGTTTTTTTCTTACAGAGGTCAATTGTTCTGATTCAGCATTTCTCAAATATAAATTACAAGCTCAAAGTAAGAGAGAAAGATCTTTCAAGAACCAGAAGTCCAGGCCAAAATTTATAGCTGAAGAATTCAGGGAAGGAGTGGGACTGATAAGGTCAATTAAGTAGTGAGCTTTGTAATGCCAAAAAATGTAAGTGGGTTGCAAAGAAGGTATTTAAACAGATCAAAATGCCTTTGGTAATGTTTAACCTATTTTATTTTAGGCCTCATGAAAGCTCAGTTTTGCAAATCTAAAATAAATGAAGGTCCCCATTTCAAAAAATGAAATGTAACCAACAGAAGAAATAAGTCTATATTACCATAACAAATTATTTTTAGAAGGAATGCATTAATAATTCAGGAATATATTATTTCACAAAAATATTTTCTAAAAATATTTCAAAAAAATCAGCAAAGATACATTTTTTTTTTCTGCCTGATGAAGCAAAATGGTGTCAGTTTGGTCATGTTTTAGCAGATGATCAATACCATGATAGTTTAAAAAACAGGTCATTCCCTCCTCCAATTAGCAATTCAAGGGTTAGGGCCGGCCCGGTGGCGCACTGCTACAGTGCGCCGCTTGGGAGCGCGGCGGCGCTCCCGCCGAAGGTTCGGATCCCACATACAGACCGGCCGCTCACTGGCTGAGCGAGGTGCGGTCGCAACACCGAGGGTTGCGATCCCGTTGCCGGTCATGAAAAAAGACAAAAAGGAAAAAAAAAAAAAAGCAATTCAAGGGTTAGAACTTTAGTAAAAGAGGTTATAGCAAAAGGAAACAGACACATACATACTCAAACGCACTCTACAATCACGGTAACTTTCATATCTGACAATGGCTGGATTTTATCACAAGCAGATAATTTAATGATAGTGTTACTGGACTCAGGTCTGGCTGCCCACCCCTTTTCAAAGGAGAGAAAAAAAACTCAGAAGTCAAATGGTTGGTGTTAGAAAAGCAGATGTATTCAGCTGAAGGAGATGGTTGGCTATCCCATCTCAAAGATTTACATTTACTGAGGCGTTTTTAAAGGAAAGATTGAGGGAATGGAATGTAGGAGGTGAAAAGCAGATGAGAAGGAGATGTGATTATGAGGGGTCCGTGTCTGTGAGTCAGATACAAGGTCTTGCCAAGGCCTCGTCTGGTTTCTGTTCTCATCTTCGCTGTCATCTCAGGATCCTGCATGATTTTGATTTGCGCCAGTGTACTTGGCTGGTGCCCAAGGTCAGCTTCCAGTCATTTGGCCTTGATCATTTCTCAAAACTCTACAAGTCTCAAAGAAAGAACTGTTAGCTTTGCGAAGTACTAATTAGCTTCTCAGCCTTGTTTTCCTACTTAGCAAGCGAGGTAAGAAAGGTAGGGGATGGGAAGCAAGAGTGGAGGAAAAAAAAACTGTCCTTTTTAAAAATTTATTTATTGGGCCGGCCCGTGGCTCACTCGGGAGAGTGTGGTGCTGATGACACCAAGGCCGCGGGTTCGGATCCCGTATAGGGATGGCCGGTTAGCTCACTGGCTGAGCGTGGTGTTGATCCCCTTACTGGTCATCTTTTAAAAAATAAATAAATAAATAAATTTTTATTTATTTTTTTATTGGATCTTAACCCTTGACTTGGTGTTGTCAGCACCACGCTCACCCAGTGAGCGAACCGGCCATCCCTATACGGGATCCGAACCCGCGGCCTTGGTGTCATCAGCACCACACTCTCCCGAGTGAGCCACGGGCCTGTCCAAAACTGTCCTTTTTAAAATCATCCCCCACCTGCAGCCCAGGCAGCTTTAGGTCCCAATGTGGCTTCAGTCCTGCTCACTCCAACAATAGCTTTGTTATTTAAAAAAAAAAAAGAATGCTCAAACAAGGATATCTCCCTTCAATGTAAGAGACAAAGCAGCAGCTACAATTTTAAAATTTACTCCATAATGAAATCAACATTAACTCTGAAACTAAGACAGTGGGAAATCACACTGGTTTGCAAAATTTTTAATACCATATTTTTCAAGTTGCCCATCATTACTCTGTGTTCAACTCAAAATTAAGCCTTCGGAGGCACCAAGCGGAAAGTGCAGGGCTCACGCTATGAGAAGCCGTCAGGTGATCCTTATGGGAATGTGCCGTACACTTCTTTTCGCTTCTACATCACACTGTAACCATCCTATGAGGACCCTTTTTAAACACCTGGTAGTGTTGATTTCAGAATGAATTTGAACAGCGCTGCCAAATTATGTTGCCAGAGGGAGGGGACCATGATACGCGATTCCGCCCCGCCCTGTGAGCTACTAGGGCGCCGCCATCTTGAGCGGAAGTGAACCAGGGGGACGCCATTTTACTCCGGCGGCCGGGCATTTCCGGTTCCGGGGAGGGTTGCTCCTTCTTTTTCTCCTGAGGTCTGCGGTGTGTTCTCTTGTGCTGCTCGTCTCTCTGAGCTATCTGGTTCCATCCTCGTCGCAGGGGCGACACCCACGCCTGCCGCCGCCATGACTGAACAGATGACCCTCCGTGGCACCCTCAAGGGCCATAACGGCTGGGTAACCCAGATCGCTACCACCCCGCAGTTCCCGGACATGATACTGTCCGCTTCTCGAGGTACGGGCTAAAGTGCGGAGCAGGAGACGGGGCTGGGGGGCGGGAGGAACTGGGAATTTGTCGTGTCGCGTGGCTGGGCCGGTGGCTGGCGAGTTGGGGCGTGTAGACCCAAGCCTAGGCCTCAACCTGGGGGATCCCACTTTGCAGATGATGACGCCGAGACATAGAACAGGCTGTGGCTGCTAGGAGTTTTGGAGGGTTGTGAACTTTTTTTTTTTTTTTTTTTTATCTCTTGCCCACTCCCCCACTGGTGTGGCTAAGTGCGCGAAGGGGCCTGTGGGCCGGGCGGGGCGGTGATGATCCCAACATGCCATCTGAGTGTCCATGCTGAAACCCAGAGGCTGTTTCTGAGCTGCCGCCCGACCCCCAACTCGTTGGAGAGTGAGTGGGTTGCGCGGTGGGGTGGGGTTGTCGTCTCCTGACTTAAACCCGTCGGCCTGTTCTTTCTAGTTTCCTCTGTACTTGACTACGTTTTGAGGCTTCTTGTGTCTTCCGTTTGCTCCCACACTATTAAAAATTGACGCCGGGATCACTTCTGACACTGAATCGAAAAGCTTGTTTGACTGGGACATGTTTCAGTGAAAGCATCCAATCCTGTAGCCTGTAAAGTGACTTTCCCAGCATTAATTACCCCAGTTACTCATCCTGCACCCACGCTGCTGTGTTTTTGCATTAGACGTCAGATAAAACACAATATAGATGTTGAGTTAGTCTGAATCTCAGGAAAGGTTGTCCCTAATCTCTTGCACCTGAATTAACTTCTCATGGAACAGTTTAGCTCTCTACCTGCCTCTTTATTCTGGGGTAGTAAGTTATTCAACCGGGGCTAGTAACTGCTTTTATAGCCTGCAGTTCCCCTCCCCACTTATGTATCTTAATTTGTCATGTTGTTAACCCACCTGTAACCTTGGGACATCCTGAATTGCTTGGTAGATCAGCAAGTGTATTGCGGGCTTCCTCACTGGTTTTCCTTCTCTGTTTTTCCTTCTCTTAGATAAGACCATCATCATGTGGAAGCTGACCAGGGATGAGACCAACTACGGCATCCCGCAGCGTGCTCTGCGGGGTCATTCCCACTTTGTTAGTGACGTCGTCATCTCCTCAGATGGCCAGTTTGCCCTCTCAGGCTCCTGGGATGGGACCCTACGCCTCTGGGATCTCACAACGCAAGTAGCTGCTCACTTAGCTCTGGGGCCTTGGGTAAAATTTAGGCCAAAATGAGGTAGATGCAGTTGAGAGGTGGTTTCCCAGGTCAGTCAGGTCCATCTGGGAACAGTAAGGCCGATAGTTGCGTTGGTCAGCCTTCCTCCTGGCTATGATTTAGTTACTCAGAATTGCTGAGGTGTGGTCTGGTTGAACATTGTTGCCAGGTACAGCAGTTTGGAGTAGGTAACAGTTTGAACATGCTTTATCTTGAAAGCTCTGTTCTGAGTTGTCAGTGGTAGGTGTAATGGAGGATCCTGGTGATGACAGACGACATTGTCAGCCAATGCCCATGCGGAAGTGAGGACATGTCCTGCAATTCTGAAGGGATTCTCTGGCATATATTCAAGCCAAGGGCTTGCTGGAATCAGAGCCACATCCAGGGTTGTGAGTAATGTCGCCCACTGGGACAGGGACAAGGCCAGAAAAACAATCTGACTGTGGAAGGAAAATGTTTGCAAAGTCTGTCAAGAGAATAACCAAGTTCTCCCTCTCAGGGGCACCACCACTAGACGATTTGTAGGCCATACCAAGGATGTGCTGAGTGTGGCCTTCTCCTCTGACAACCGGCAGATTGTCTCTGGATCCCGAGATAAAACCATCAAGTTGTGGAATACTCTGGGTGTATGCAAATATACTGTCCAGGTAAAGTGAATGCATAGGCAGACAGTACATGTTAAAGATTCTCTCCCACTATTGTAACTTCGCCTTATGTGGTGAGTTTAAGTCCTTTCTGGAATGTAAAGTGATTTCTGTGGATCTTAAAAGTTCAGGTTCTGGGGATGCAAATGCCAGGGAGCCAACATCCATCCCACTAGGTGGGAGGGGTTGCAGTCTAGAGCTTCGTGGGACAGGGTTTTTTTCCTTTATTTCCTTTCCATTCTTTGTAGGATGAGAGCCACTCAGAGTGGGTGTCTTGTGTCCGCTTTTCACCCAACAGCAGCAACCCTATCATCGTCTCCTGTGGCTGGGACAAGCTGGTGAAGGTGAGTTTCAAGCCAGGGCACACAGGGCCTTTACAAGCCAAAATGTGCTCCCTGGTGGTCATAGGCTCCAACTTTGAAAGCTCTGAAGAGTCCCTCAGTTGACTTTTTTCCTTTTTTCTCATTAGAGGCCATTAGCTTTTGATTTTTGGTCTGAAGTACCTAACTGTACACAGCTTTTTGTACCTATTTTAATCTCAATTGGCCTTAAGTGACAAAGACAGTTCCTTATTTAACCTTTCTTTTTTGTTACTGATAGAATAAATGGCTTCCCCTGCCCAGGAATGCTTTTAAACAAGGTGCCATGCCTTTTTTTAGAAAGGGGATCTGAATCTTCCTGACTCTAGCTGGTGTGTGCTAGGTTCTTTTCATCTATGAACCTCACCTATCTGTAGGTATGGAATCTGGCTAACTGCAAGCTGAAGACCAATCACATTGGCCACACAGGCTATCTGAACACTGTGACTGTCTCTCCAGATGGATCCCTCTGTGCTTCTGGAGGCAAGGTATTTGGGGGCCAGCAGTCTCCTACTCAATAGAGTAGAGTACCATAGAAAGAATACTTAGCCAGTGTCTTTGACATAAAGTAAAAGACAGTTAAAAGGTTGACCAGGTTGATTTAGGATAATGAGGTAGCAATCCAAGAGTATGTTTCTTAAGATCACTTTCTGAAAGTGACATAGTTAAGGTATAATTAGGTGAAAAAGATTGTTTTCTGTGTTTTCAGAATCGACTGTAGTGATATATAAGTTATCAGAGGCAACAGGATCAGTGGGATATCCTGCATTAAAGGAAGGGGCATACAGAAATAAGTATTGATACTTAAGTCATTAGCTTTCAAAAAGCCCAGGGTACTGGGAGAAAGGTAAGAATCTTGAGATGGGTGGGACTGACATCCAGAAGAGGTCACATTGCCCTGACTCACCTTATTTGTCTGCCCAGGATGGCCAGGCCATGCTTTGGGATCTCAACGAAGGCAAGCACCTTTACACACTAGATGGTGGGGACATCATCAACGCCCTGTGTTTCAGCCCCAACCGCTACTGGCTGTGTGCTGCCACGGGCCCCAGCATCAAAATCTGGGTAAGTGTGAGCTATAGTTCAAACTGAGTACCTGGCTGTGCTGTGAGCCCTGCCACTGTTTTGACTACTGTATTGCCATCTGAGTCATTGCCAAGTCAGCTTCCTGAACAAATGGCTAACCATCAGGGTGTTGGTAGAGACCCAGGAAGGTTAAAATTTCCCAGGATTAGGACATGCAGTGGTGGGAGACATTTGTCTACTAAAGAGGGTGATAGTGTATAGCAGCTTGCTCAACCTCAGCATTTTGGTCTGGGTAATTCTTTGTTGTGCAGGGTTGTCCTGTGCATTATAGAATATTTAACAGCATCCTTGGTATCTACCCACAAGATGCCAGTAGCAAACCACACCCCTCACCCCAGGAGTGGCAACTAAAAATGCCTCTAGGCATTGCCACATGTACCCTAGGGGGCGCAATCATTCCCTATTGAGAATCAGGTTATAAAGGGGCTTTTGAGAGGGGACTTCTGTTTTGGGTGTCTGGTGTAAAAGTGTTACAGGTGTCTTTACCCTGGTTTTACCCTGTTACTCAGGATTTGGAGGGCAAGATCATCGTAGATGAACTGAAACAAGAAGTTATCAGTACCAGCAGCAAGGCAGAGCCACCCCAATGTACCTCTCTGGCCTGGTCTGCTGATGGCCAGGTAAGTGGATCTGTCCTCTAAGTTGACCTAGCTTTAAACTTTCTTTCCTCTCTTTGCTGTTAGTATGTCTAGTCTGTCAGGTACAAGACCAGTGTTGATTAGAATGGCCTAGTTAGCCATGCCAGTGAGTGCAGAGTACATATTCTTGCATTGCAGGGAAGATTGTGATCTGGAGGGCGATGGTAACTGCCTAGATTAACTTAACCAGTTATAAAATGTATGAATCCTTATCACCAGCTTTTTTCCCTAGAAATACATGATCTGGTGGTTAAGAGTGGGGTTTAAAGAACTGTTGTCTTTGCTGTGCTAGTGAGACTGCAGAGTTTGGTTTTGACATGACCTATCGTCATTTCTCCCTTGCAGACTCTCTTTGCTGGCTATACAGACAACCTGGTACGAGTGTGGCAGGTGACCATTGGCACCCGCTAGAAATTTATGGCAGAGCTTTAGAAATAAAAAAAAAACTGGCTTTCTAACTTTTAGAAAGTGTTTTTCATCTGATAAGCAAAAATGCTACAACCTGTGCTTACAAGTTAAGAAAGAAGTCTTCAGCTAAGGCATTGGTAAACTAGAAGCAGGGTAATGAAATATGTGGACCAACTAAACAAGGCTTTGGGGAGGAAGGGTAAGTATCAGTAAATGTAACATCAGATGTGATGTTTATGGGAAGTTAAATGCAAGTTTCCCCAACTTTCCCCATCAGTTAGGGCGTACCTTAAGCCTAGGGAAACTGTTCTTGAGGGAATGGGACTGATTATTCCAAAGTGGTTGCAATCAATTTAAGAACAGCAGATTCCTCAGGTCCAACTCCTAACACGTAAGAAAGAACTGAACAGAGATGAATTTTGCCATTCCTTCAAAAGGAAAAACAATTCAGAAAACTTCCTATGCCCTGGGCTTGCAAGCCAGGGATGTTGAGATTCTTGGGAAAACCTCAGTGGTTAGAAAGGAAGTGGCAAGTGATCCTCAAGAACTAGGTGCCAATAAACAAAGTGGAGTACTCAAATGGGGGAAGGATTTGTGTCCCAGTCACTGTTGAAACAGCATCCTTGCCTGATGAGAACACTGATTAGTGTGATAGGTGCAAAAGGAGGTGTCTTGAAGAGGTGCAATTAACCAGTTGGCTCATTTACTAGGACTGGCTTACTGTGGGGAAGAAGGAAATCAAATTTCTTCTGAGTTGCGTCCTCACTTTGTGCCCATCTGAAGGAATGGACTCCACAAAAGAAGCAAATAAACATTTTATTTCCACAACACAACCCACCATCCCTTTTCCCCAAGAACATGAATTCACCTCAGCCATCACAGCAGAGGACAAAAGGTGATAAGTGACAAGTCAAGGGGTTACTAGAAAAATAGATTATACCCAAGGTTCTCCCAGGGGCCCAAACCCCTGTCCCCAGGCACCCCATCAGGGCTTTTCAAATGGAACTAAAGGCATGGAGAGGCTGGAAACTGACAAAAGAAACTCCACTGAACAAAGGGGAAAGACCTGGAGGGAAGGTGGGAACAGATTTGCTTCTAGGTTGAGTGCTGGGAAAAGGAAGTGGGGAGAAAATAATTTATTGGGTGATGTAATGGTATGTAGTTTCAATCATGTTGACCATTCCAGATCTTTCACTGAAGCTAAATTCTGGCCGGTCTATGGAGGTAGAAAATTGGGGATGGAAGGAGAGTTTAGAATCCCTCCTTCCCCACAAGAGTAGACATTTATTACCCGCTCTACCCTTTTGCCCAGCCTGCTTCCCCCTAACAGCTTCCAAATCCCTTAGCTAAAATTTGCACTAGATAATGGAATTAGAATGAGGACACTGAGTCTTGCCAAACACTCCAGCCTCAGAATTGACATAAAGGTTGAAGAGCAGGGGTAGGGAAAAGGAAGTTAAGGTATGAAAATTAGTCTCCCCGAATCCCTTAGTCAGACCCCAGGGCAGACTGGGCCTAGGCA
The DNA here is from genome assembly GCF_000696425.1 of Galeopterus variegatus. Lineage (NCBI taxonomy): Eukaryota > Metazoa > Chordata > Mammalia > Dermoptera > Cynocephalidae > Galeopterus > Galeopterus variegatus. The sequence continues at coordinate 230,667 of NW_007728485.1, forward strand.
AACAGGGAAGATGAGGAAGCTGTTCTCATTATCAGGGACCCATGCAGACCTGTTGGACAGACATAGTAGATGACAGAAGGCCGAGCTGGAGGCCAGGAGGGTTCTTTAGGCTCCTAGAGGGAGAAGCAGGGGCCTGGGGTCAAGGGGGAGTGGGAAGCAACGCAGTAACAAACAGTGGGAGGGGCCTTTGAGCCCCCAAACTTATGGGCCATCCAAAACCACCCAACCCTCCATTGCTGACAAGAGGGGCCCCTGCAGGTGGTAGGCTGATCAAGGGCAGAGCTTGATACGGGTGCCCTTGGAGAGCACACGGAAGAAAGGGAAGACACGCTCGCCCAAGAAGGCAGCTGAGAAGGTGTGGACGTGGGCTAGAGTCTCTGCATTGTAGAAGCCCAAGCGCCCAGCCTCATAGTCCAGGTACACGCCAAAGCGCCGTGGTTTCTCACTTGGGCTCAGGAGTGTCTGCTCTGTTGAGCTCTGCGCTTGGTAGCGTTTGCCGTTGGTGCCCACACACCACACCTCCCGCTGGAGCAGGGGCTGTTGGGGCTGTTGGGGCAGGTGGAGTCTGCGACGGCGATGGTGGTGGCGGGAGGAGCTAGCATCACTGCTGCCCGCAGAGGACCCCCCAGAGCCCACCTTTTCCTTATGATGGGTTGATTCACGGGCAGCACCCACCGCCCAGCCCCGTCGCCCGCCCACCTCTACCTCCCAGTAGTGCCGGCCAGAGCGGAAGCCCTGGGCCCCCAGTACGCAGCAGTCGGCTGAGAAGCGCTTGGGATGGTCAGCAACCTCCTGCCGCCGCTCTGCCAGGCGGACCCCCCGGCGGTCAGGGGACAGCATCAGGGCTGGGTGAGCCGTGTCAGGGTCCAGCGTCAGGTCCACTTGGGAGGGGGGAGGACAAATATGCCAGGGCTGGAACAGCTGTCCCTCATCAGAAGCCAATTCCACAGCTTCAGCCTTTTCTCTATAACCCCTCCATCCAGCTCCCCACACCATCCTAGAGGCCAGGAGCAGGTTCCTGTGGGCTCCACCTCTTTCCCCACCCCCTTTCCCAGGGCACCTGACAGGTCTTCCTCTGGCCTTGGCTCTTCTTGCCACCCCACCCTCACAACATGCCCAAAGAAACTACTCTTGGCTTTAAATCTCAAAGTGGCATACCTGTTTTCTGCTCCATCTCAGAGCCCACCCCCATCCCGACCCAACTTCCCTCAGAACCCAATCTCAGGTCCATGAAGGGAAAGGCAAAGGAAGGTCGTACAGGTGACCTCCCTACCTCTCGCAGCCTGACAGAACATCCGGCTCATTTTTCTCACGATGGCATCTGTCAGGAAGTCATGGCTATGGGGTTGGCATGGGTCAGGGGACCAGACCTCTGGGGGCTGCAGCTGTACTTCTTCACACCTGGAGGAAGGGGACCGGGCAGGGGGTGGGACCATGATATTCCCAGAGGGAAGAGCAGAAGCTGAGGGGAAGGAGAGGAGGGTCCAGGAGGCAGAAACTCAGGTCCTGGGGAAGGAAGGAAAGGAGAGGGATACCCAAGAGAGGCAGGGATGGGGAATCAGATGCCAGTGGGTCACGAAGGGTAAAGAGTGGGAACACACCTATTGAAAGTCTCCTTGATGTCCTGGGAATAAAAGAAACAAAAAAAGGGAGAGGGAGAAAGAAACAAAAAGAAGGTCAGCTGCACAGGGACAGCTCCATTCCCCCAATCTCCAGCCAGAGAAAGGACTGAACTTGAACAGGAAGAGAGAAGCAGCACGCTCAAGGCCCTTAACAAACATGCATGCATCTCAAACACTATACCTAACTCATCCTGCATTAAGCCCAGTAATAAAATTTTCAGAATATGACTTGGTCATTTTTCAGGATGTCACTGTCAAAAATTCTTTCCTCAACTCATTTAAACCCCTCTTTCTGCAACTGAATTGTCTTTCTTTTCATTGGGTGTAATGGAAACACATGCTACATTCCTCACTAACTCTGTCTCCAACCTCAAAAAAATGTTTTTGATCTTCAGTTTAAATAATTGTAGGTTCCTTCCAGTGAGAAAAGAGGCAACTCTGGACAGGTGTTTGTTGTAAGCACCGTCTGACACAGCAAACAGGGTGCTGGGGAGTGGGGGGGAAAGGAGCTATGGACAGAAGGGGGACACCGCTCACCTGGAGTAGCCGCAGGCCCCCCTGCTGGCTCCGCTCCTGGGCCTCAGCCAGCAGGCGGCTCAGTTGGGCGGCCTGCTCTGCCAGGCGGCTGGCTGCTGCTCCTGCACGCCCCAGCTGGGCTTCATGCATCTCTCGAAGGCGCCGCTCCAGCCCTGCCTGCTCTTCAGCCAGAAACCGTGTCAGCCGCCCGAACTCTGAGGCCACAGCTGCCAGCTCTGACTTCATCTGGCTCTACAATGATGCAAAGGGGATGGTGGATACAAAGTCAACACAGAAGATAAACCAGTTTTTCCACTATTGCCTCTCAACTCAAGGCAAGGGAGCCCTGTATTCCCCAGGTCTAAGAAAGACCTGGGAGTGGAAAGAGGCCCCCATCTCCTTCCCCACCTCTTGGCCTCACCAGGCACCACCCCCATACTCCTGGCACACTGGTCCCAAACTCACCAAGCTCTGTTTGGAACACATCTCCTCCTAACTTGACTCACCATTCAGGTCTAAGCTTAAATATTCCAAGAGAAGCCTTCCTTCCCCTCCAGATCTAAATTAGGACCATCCTCATAAATATCACTATCTCTTCATAGCATATATAATATTTGAAATGCTATGTTTACAATGGAATATCTTTTAACATCCTTCTCTACTGCACCATAAGCTTCCACTGAAAGGAACTAGGTATATCTTTGTTTGCCACAGTGTCCTCAGACCCTGGCATAGCACCAACCAGAGTAAGCCCTTGGTAAGAATTTTTTTTGAAATGAACAAATAAAAGAATTCAGGAATCAAGACATGAAATTAGGGTCCTGACTGTACTACTAGTCACAGTGACATTAGAAGAGTTACCCAAACCCTCTAGATCAGGAGCTGTCAAATTTTTCTGTAAAGGTCCATATAGTTAGTATTTTCTGCACTGTAGTCCAAGAGGCAAGATTAAGAATATTATGTAGATACTTAATATCCTGTAACAACAGAAAAAAACTCCTGCCCAGTCCCATCCCATTTGCTCAGGCTGGGCCACCCTGGGTGGCAGGGTGGTAGGCATGCTTTTCACCCAGTTACCGTCAGCTGAAGACATTCTCCAGACAAAGAGTAACTGGCCAGAGTGGGGAGGGAGGTCCTGGCTGGCCAGGTGGGAGAAGGAAGCAGCCACCACAGTCAGTTTCACTCTCTGCCACAGTGACACTGAGATCCTGGCACACCTTCTCTGCACCCCAGAGAGAGCCCAAAAGGATCAACTTGGGCAGCTGGCCAGAGGCAGGATAACTATCCAACTCCCAGACTCAGATTCCCCCACTCAATGCCTCGCAGTTACATTAAGACACGTAGGCTGCGATGATCATGGACCCTGGGAAGTTGCAAGGCCCAGCCACTGGCCGGGTAGGGAGGCGGGAAAGGGAGAGAGAGGATGTCCTGGCTTGGTCTCTGAAGTTTACAGTGGGGCTGGGCTAGCCTTACAAAAACAGGCAGGGGGGGGCCGGCCCGGTGGCGCACTGGATAGTGCGCCGCTTGGGAAGCGCGGCGGCGCTCCTGTCGGAGGGTTCGGATCCCACATACAGACCGGCTCCCGCTCACTGGCTGAGCGAGGCGCGGGAGCAACGCCGAGGCTTGCCATCCCCATGCCCGCCCCCCCCCTCGCAAGGG
>NW_007728485.1:234880-239092 GCF_000696425.1 Galeopterus variegatus
AAAAAAAAAAAAAAAAAAAAAAAAAAAAAAAAAAAAAAAAAAAAAAAACAGGCAGGGGGTGGGGGTGGGAATTAGAGAAAAAAAATCTAAAAAGACTCCTTGGGGAGGAGTAAGCAATAATTAAAAAGGGCTGAGAAACACTGGACTAGGAGATATTAGGTCTTTACAATGCAAACATTCACTGATTCCTCCCCTACCTTAAACACCTCGGCTCCCTCCCAGGATAAAGCAAGCTTCCCAGGACCTGGGGCTTCTCTGAGAGATGCTATGGGTGGGCACAGCAGTGTGGAGCATGGGCTCTGAGGTTAGATGTCTGGGTAGAAAGCCTTGCTTTGAAGCATTGGGCCAGGCACCCAACCTGTCCAAGCCAGGTTTCAGTTTTTACTACATTTTAGAACGTTGGAACAAACATGCTTCCTGACCCTCTAAGGCCCCTCTCTCAGGACCCTGGAAAGGTGTCTATTCCTCTCCTCTTCTACGCCTTGGCTGTCCTCTCTTCAGGAGATCTAGTCACCACTTGTGAAAACAGGCAGCCCATCTTTCTTGCCTGACCACAGAACCAGTCAGCCCCTGTCATGGACATTCACCAACCTTCAGCTCTGTCATGCGCCTCTCCTCTTTGGCCTTCATCTTCTGCACAGCCTCCAGGTGCTTCCTCAGTGGTTCCACGTGCCCCTGCAGTTTGGCCTTAAGGAATGAGAAAAGGAAGGTTAAAGTGGGGGATGGGAGAGGCACCTGCCCCTCCAAAGCCCACTCTCCAACCCTCCCTACAGTGGGTTGGGGCTCAAAGCCTGATCCCCCCACCACAGGTGTCAAATGAGCATCTTACACCCTTCCTCCCCTCTCTTCTCTTGGGTGATGACAAAGGCCCGCAATCCTCCCTGTACTCACGTGCGGAAGCCCTGTGTATATTTTCTAAAGGTGAGATCCTTACGACTACAGAGCCCCACACTCACAGTTGGGGTAAACGTGACTTGAGTCCCTCACCACACTGAGTCTTTCCATATGAGTGTTCCTGCAATTGGTCCCTGCCCCCCATAAGCAATCTTCTCATGACTTTTATCTCTAAATACTTTTCTGATGCTTTTGCAGCTGTTAAAAATCTTTCAGTGGTTGTCCATCGTTTCCAAATGATTGTACTGACCCTACATTTCTAGTCTCACCTCCTACACCCACCTCTTCTACAGATCCTCTTTTAAGTTTAGCCACATAAAGCTACTTATATTTTCCTGAGTATAATTCCATGCTGTTCCCTCTACCTGGGATTACCCTTCTCCACTAGGCCCAAGGCATTTGTCCTTTAAAACCTAGCTCCCAGGGGTGACTAGTTAGCTCACTTTGGAGAGCATGGTGCTAATAACACCAAGATCAAGGGTTCAGATCCCCATACTGGCCAGCCACCTGAAAAAAAACAAAAACAAAAAAACAGCCCTCTGACCATGGTCGTGATTCTCCCCACCCCCAAATTCCTCTGGAACACAGAATAAAACTTTTACACTACTTCCCAGGGCAAATAATTTAAAAGTATGCCTCCCGCAGGACACTGTGGGGACCTTGCCTCCACTTTACTTTTTTATTCTTTTTTTTTTTGGAGGGGCTGGCTTGTACAGGGATCTGCTTATTTTAATTTCTATGCTTCTCTCTGTCCATCTGCTTTCTCTTCCACTCAATAACTTACTAAACAGAAAACAAAAACAAAAACCCTCTCTTCTTAAGGTTATAACATTCACAGCCAATAGGCATGTGATCTCTGTGTTCCAACAATTTCTAGCCAAGTCTTTTTCTTTAAAGTGCTGTTAGAGGGCCGGCCCGTGGCTCACTCGGGAGAGTGTGGTGCCGATAACACCAATGCCAAGGGTTTGGATCCCTATACAGGGATGGCCGGTTAGCTCACTTGGGAAAGCGTGGTGCTGACAACACCAAGTCAAGGGTTAGGATCCCCTTATCCACATGGAAGAAAATGAGATTGGTGGTAAAGCCTTAGGGACCTGTCATCTGCACACCTACACTTAGGGACACTGGAAGTGTGAAACAGCAGTGGCCTGCTCTCCAGGAGATGAAACCCAGTGGTCTGGCATCACTGGCTTTGCCCTATTTGCTCTAAGGAAGTCAGCTTTCCCTGGTCTTCTTCACTGTGTCTGCTTTGTTTGTGCACAGGATCCTTCTCATTCTAACCTCCAGAAAGTGCTTAGATAAGGAGAATCAGCTCACCAGTACATGAAGTTTTTTGGAAAAAAGAGATCTTTTTTTTCCCCCAGCTCCCCGTACTTCCTCTTCACCTTCGCTAAACTCCCATCCTCTCTCTTTACTTTCTCACCTTGTACTCCTGCACCACTTCCTCCAATGGCACCACGCTGTGCTGTTTGTGGCTCCTGGATTCTCGGCACACCACACAGATGGCTTCTTCATCCACCTCGCAGAAGAGCTTTAGGGCTTCTTGGTGTTTTGGACAGATACCCTGCTCATTCACACGGCTCCCTCGACCAGGGGCTGGGTGCATCTGCCTTATCACCTGGACCATGTTGGCCAGCTGCAGGTTGGGGCGGAAGCTCCGCCGAGGAAAGCTCTTTCGACACTGGGGGCAGGTGAAGCACCTCCGAGGGGCTGGAGGTGGGGGCACTGGGGTGACCGGGTCTAGCTCCTCTTCCTCGTCCTCCTCCAGCACTTCCTCCTCGTCCTCCCCCCTCAGGTCCTCCTCCATGTCCCCCAAGTAGTAGTCCAGGTCTTCCTCCTCGTCCTCCTCCTCCCACACGTAGTCCATGTTGTCCCAGCTGGACCCGCCCATGCCACTGGTCCAGAACACACCCTCCTCTTCCTCCTCGACCTCCTCTTCCATGTCACCCTCATAGTCTTCTTCCCGCATGGGGGTGTCCCATCCCCCGCTAGCCTCCACAGCCTCTACTTCCTCCTCCTCCCCGTCCTCCTCCTCCTCCTCCTCCCCGCCCCCCCGGTCTAACTCATCCCTGTCCTCCTCATCCTCCCCGCCCCACAACTGGGTTACACACACTCGGCAGAAGTTATGCCCGCAACCGATGGACACGGGGTCTGTGAAGTAATCGAGGCAGATGGCGCACACCGCCTCCTCCTGAAGGGTCTGCACAGGGTTGGGTGTCATGGCAACGGCAGCCATCTTAGTGTCCAGTCAGCCAGTGTAGATGTGCGGCGGGAGGGGCGGGAAGGGGGACAGGGACCTTTCCTCTCAGACTCCCTGGCGACCCGGTCCCACCCCCAGCCCTGCTCCTCCACACCTTGCCTCTAGCCCAGCCAGAGAAACGTCCTCCCGACAACCCACCCCTCCACAGAGTTCCCTACTCCCAGACAACAACCGTGTCTCCGCGAAGGGGAGAACAGAGATCAGCGCCACCGCCAAGCCCCTCAGGTGGCCCTGAGTGCAAATCTGCCCCAACGCTCCCTTGGCCTCCACATCACCCCCCCGCCCCTCCTCACTTCCTGGCCCCACCCCCTCGCTTCCGGCCTCTCTCCAACACTTCCGGCGCCTGCACACCACCGAAGCTCGCGAGTTCCCTCCACGGTCGCGCTACGCCTCTTCTCCTCAACCCCACCCCTCCCCGCACCCTTCGCCTGGCCCCACCGCAACAGGAAACCGCGAGGGGACGCTCTAGCAGGCACTTGGGAAGAGGGAGGGAGGGCTAGGACGGTGGAGGCCCACGTCTCTGTGAACCGGGAGAACGGGGAACACGGGCAGGACAGGACCTCCCACCCCCATCCGCCGCCACTGGGGAGAAACTTGGGGCAGTGGGAACATTTGGTGGCCGTCTGTTTTCCATGCTATGACCGTATCGCTCCGGCGCCATCCTTCCCACCGGGCACGGACGACTGCAGCAAAGGGTCCCCACAGCCGATGCCGGAAGCGGAGGGGCGGCCCCGGTGAGCGCTGTGAAGTACTTCCGGTCTCTCTAGGCGGAGAACTTTGTTGTTTGAGGACTCCGGGTCCCTCCAAATCCGATCAGAGGGCGGGGGCAGAAACAACCCTGCTCCCCGACTGTAGTTGGCATTTCTACACCCGTTTTAGAAACTGCCAACCGGTCATTGTCGGGTCATTTGGATGAACTTCCCTAAGTGCCCATCAGCAAAGGAATGGTGACAAATCGTTACATCCACATTCCACAGTGGAACACTCTAGCCGTAAAAAGGGAAACCTCTTCAAGATGTATTTAAGCAAAAAAAAAAAAAAAAAAAAGGGGGCTGAAC
>NW_007728485.1:240092-261934 GCF_000696425.1 Galeopterus variegatus
ACAAATCGTTACATCCACATTCCACAGTGGAACACTCTAGCCGTAAAAAGGGAAACCTCTTCAAGATGTATTTAAGCAAAAAAAAAAAAAAAAAAAGGTGCTGAACAGGGTGTAGAATATACTGCTACCGTCTGTAAAAAAGAGGGGGAGGATGTTAAGTGTACTTGATATCCTTGTATTACTGTGTTTCCTCAGATAAGGGTTACAGTTCCTGCCTCAGAGGGTTTTGTGAGAATCAGTGTCATGTAAAGCGATTAGAACGTTGCTTAGCTCATAAAGCTGTACAAGGGTTAGGGACGCTTGATCATCATCGTCGTGTGCGGAAGGCTAGTAACGGAGCTTCTCTGGAGGGCTGAGAGTCAGGGCTAGGGCGGACACTTTTCTGTATTTGTCCTTATGTATCCTTTTGTATTTTGAACCAAGCAAATGTTTTAAAGAAAAAAAAAAAAAAAACCCACCTTTTTTCTAAGTGTCTTCTATTCATTCAACAAATATTTTCTGAGCTGTGCACCCCTCACGCCCCGCACCCAAAATACCTCGAGATGTGTCTTCATGGAGTCCCAGTCTAACAGCAGGGGCTCAAATTGGGTTTGTGGAATCGATTTTACCTCAAATAATCCTGTCCGAAGTGTATTAGTTAAGATGCTGCTGTGGTAGCCGGAGCATCTCTGCCAAATAGATTCTTTGTGCGATTAGAAATAATACTCGATGCTTTATTTAAATATCTCCGGGGGGGGAGGGAGTTGTTAGTTAGTTAGTTAGTTTTTAATGCGGGAGAAATTAGAGAGCCACGCTTCGAATACAGAATCTACAGTGAGTGAGGGACACTACGCGATGCCAGGCCTGGGGTATAGAAGTTACCCTGGTCTTGAGGTGCTTCCGCTTCGTGGGAAAACTCCCAGTGGGTGCTGTGCTTCCTAAGTGGGTGCTCCGGGGCCTCGGAAGACACGCCAAAACCACAAACCCTCGTGGGTGAGGTCCTCTATGCCAGGCTGCCAGGAGCTACGGGCACTACTGTGGTGAAGTCTGGCCACAGAACGTGGACGAAGCTCAGCCGGCCAGTGCAGGGAACCTCTGCCCTACTGCAACTCTGGCTTACTGAACTCTGCCATACCCGGCCTTGTGTAGCTTCAGGGCGACGCCGGTCAAGCGTTGATCACCGCAGTTTCCGTAGTGTAGTGGTTATCACGTTCGCCTCACACGCGAAAGGTCCCCGGTTCGAAACCGGGCGAAAACAGGTTTATTTAGTTTTGTTTTGTTTTTCCCCTTGGTCTAGTCTTCAACGCTTCTTCTGCGTGCAGAGGAGAAGGTGGCTGTTGCATAGAAGGGAGGACGTGTTTGTCTAACTGTCCCTCTGTTTCAGAGAAACAGGCGGCGAAATGGGACTGCAGCAAAGCGGCGCTCACCTCAGCCACCCTATAAGTGCTCGCAATGTAAATCCAGGTCTCACGCCTTTCCTCATGTCTTGCTCTTTCCACCGGAAGTCCGTGCAGCCACCTCTCCTGTCTAGGGATCTGCAAGCTTCGGATCCTCCGGCTCTAGTGCCTAGGACAGGGCTAAGCGCACAGTATGCTTTCCGTAATACTTGTGCAATTACTTCTCAAAGAATGCCTGCACTTCTGCATGTAGATCTTAGTCTCTAGGGACAGAAAACTGACTCCCCGCCAGCTCCCTGGCTAGTTCAGTCGGTAAAGTATGAGACTGTTAATCTCAGGACCGTGGGCTCGATCCCCAAGTTTGGTGGTTTTTTTCTTTTCTTTATTTTTCTTTTTATCATTTTTAATTATTTTACAAACGAGAGAGGAACTTTTGCTACAAAGGCAACACGGTACTTTCCTGACCAAGACTTTGCAGCGGCAGCTGCGGCAACACTGACGGTAGACGCTATATCTGGGCCACAACAGGTGATCCCAGCAGCTGCGCGGAAGACCTGCAATTGAATATGTCCACAGCCCTAGGAGCCCTGCTGGCCCTAGTAGAATGAGTGAGAAGTTAGTACCTGCAGACAAATTCCTGGAGGTCAGCAACTCAGGCGAGGGTTCTCCTGCTAAAATCCATCCACCCACACTCAACACGTGTTAGGTGCGTTCTGTTTACCAGATGACCTGCCCTTGTGATGGGGACCACCTGCGTTAGAGAGGATGGAGTGCCTTAGAGAATCTGGGGTGAGACCCTAGGGCTGCCCCGGGCGTTTATGAATGTCATACCGTATCAATCTGATTCACTACCACCGTACTATGTAATTTAGTGGTTAGCTTTCCACTCTCTGTGGCCTGGTTTCGATTTCTGGTCAGTAAAGAGGTGCTCTATGTTATCTGAGATCCTCATCTTCAGCATATTCTCTTTATGCTCTTGATTTTAAGAGCCCATCTGTTGTGAGATGTTGCCCCACACATTCCAGCCTCCAGTTTCCCCTGACATGTAAAGGACTGTAAAAATGTCCTTTGTTAAACACTCTAATGTGGACCTCCTCAGTTCACCGTCTTGTCACGAAATTCTTCCTTTACCACAGCTGAAGTTCATTCGTTTATGCTGACTATTTCCTTAGTCCTGCAAATACAGCCCGTTTTCTATTTTCTAGCTGTCAAAGTTCTCCCATACGCACACCAGATCACAAAAGATCCTGTAAAGCTGGTTTATTAAACTTGCTAAGAGAAGGATAGCATCACCTTCAGTCTCAGAAGTGTGTCAAAGGAGGCAATTGAGGAGGGTTTAGTATAACACCCTATAAGGGCAGTCTGGACAGAAATTGGTCAGAGTTTGTAAAATAGGCAGAGTTGTAAGTATAGTCCTACCACATGCGTCCCTGGGGAATTACCGTGACTGTGGTCTTATCTTGGAAAATATGGGTCTAAACAAGCTGATCTTCAAAGAGTTTGAACTTTTGCGTTTTTGTCTTGTGCAAATGCTTGTGGATTCGTTTGCACATTGTGGTTTCAGGATCATTTCTTACCATCTTCACTGGGACTGGGAAACACTCCTAAAAGATTCTGGCTTTTTCATTAAAGTGAAGGCAAAGCGGACAGGCTTCTCTTCCCCAACCCCCAACAAACCGAGAGCACGACCAGCAGAGCTTTTTGCTACAATTCCTGCTTCCTCTCCTCTCTGCCCTTTCCACTGTAGCCCCTCTGGCCAGGCCAGATTTGGGATGTCCTTCCAGGTAAGTGATCCATGCTACTCTGGGCACAAAGGAGTCAAGTGTTCAACAGTTCAGACGTACAACAAACACAAGGAACCCTGGTAGGATCTTTGGTCTTTTTCCCCTTGGTGGTGATGGGGGCTATGGAGGCAGAGGAACTCGCTCTGATTTACATTTTAGAGGGATTCCTTCAGGACTGATGTAAGCAGGGAGTTAGAGGGGAGTGAGACTGCATCAAGGTCAGGGTCTGGAAGGACACAGTCATGGTCCAGACAGGAGGCGGTGGGCTCTGGGGAGAGGCAGCAGCCAGAGGGAGAAGCTGGTGAAAGAGTGGGATGCACGGTTTGCACGGCAGCAGGATGAGGAGGCCCCTGGGTTTCTGCTTTAGGTGGTTTCATAATGTAGGTCAGAGACAGGGATAGGGGAGTGGGGAGCAGAAAAACAATGAGTTTTCTTGAACAGGTTGGGCATGATACTTTGAGACATCTAAAAGGACATGTCCAAGACACAGGTGGATATGAAACTTGAGAGAGTGGTCTTTGCTAGAGTCACAAATGCAGAGCTAGGGTGTAGGTCATGCTGGGAGCCAGAAGTTGACTCTGCAGAGAGATGGCCTCCAGTAGATGGAGCAGAAGTCAGGACAGGAGGAAAGCCAGCAGCGAAGCTTCTACCGAGGCCAAGGGATTCGTGATGTGGAAAACGAAGGGGGAGATTGGCAGAGTCAAATTCAGCACACGGTCTAATAGAGGAGGCAGTAGAGCCTCCATGAATTGGGCTCCATGGAGGCCCATAATGACCTTGACTAGAGAACTAGACTTGAACAAGACCGGCTCCTGCCCTTCATCCTGGTTTAAAGGGGCCTCTAGATCACAGACACATCAAGGATCCCTGCTCAGCAAAATTCTGCCTCCGTTCTAAATTCCGACTCCCCAGGAATCCGGGAATCAGCGTTGATGATGGAAAAACACTTTGCAATATTAAACAATCGATATGACTCTTAACTTTGCATATATGTATATGTACATATAACTTGTTAAGCCTCATCCACTCTGTACATTGAATGTTAGGATTGACGAGTTTTATTTTTATAAGAATAATTAAAATATTTCATTAAATTTTCAAAATTTAATACAAATTTCAGCTTTATTTAAATAACACTGACAAAATTTGACATTTATTAATTTCAATTTTGCCGTTTTAAAAATAATTTTGCATAATTAGAAGAAGTATATAATTATTTTTTAAAGCACATAAAAAATTTCATTTTATGACATATTTTTTTTAACTTACATTTTGACGAAAATATATCCAAATCTCATATAATTTGAATGCATTTTGCATTTTTTAATCCTCTCGATTGTTATTGTTAATAAAGCACAAACTTTGTGAAAATGTAAATCCTCTGGCTGTCTTCTCTGAAAGAAAAGTAACCAATGGGAAGGGTTACCCAGTCTTAAAGCTTCGGAGCCACATTTATCTTTCCTCCTGCGAGGACTGCTAGTTTCATTCGTTCCTTTTTTTTTTTTTTTTTTAATTTAATTGGACGTTTAATTTTCATTACCCGCTTATGGGTCACACTTCACAGTTTGACAAACACCATTACCCAGGGCCGCAGGAAAACTTTCAAGAGCTCTGACCAGGTGGGTGGAGCTTCGAGAACTGGATGAGGACCGTAACTCTTACAAAGTTGATGGAAGACAACCCAAATTGCTATTTCCGTGGTGTAGTGGTTATCAGCGCCACCTAAAAGGCGAAAGGTCTTCGGTTCGAAAGTAGGAGGAACCATCCCTGGGAACTTCCATTCTAGCTTTCGTGGTTTTTTTCCTATCAGTGATTCATTTAGTTCAGTTATAAAAGGCGAAAGGTCTTCGGTTCGAAAGTAGGAGGAACCATCCTTGGGAACTTCCATTCTAGCTTTCGTGGTTTTTTTCCTATCAGTGATTCATTTAGTTCAGTTATTTGTCGTTGGGATGTACGTGTATGTGTGTATACTTTGTTTACTTTGTTATACAGTTTTAGCTCTACTCGTGTCTTTTCCAATCCATTATCAGTTCACTCCAACCAGTGTATTTCAGGTTTAGGTCTCTGGGTGAGAAGGCGGTGGTCCTATGTCATTACAACCTTCCTTCAAAGAACTTGAGACCTAGCGGATCAAATACAGCTGGCTACACGGGAATGCCACGCAATGACAAATGAAATGTTAAAAAGTGCAAGAAGGAATGGTTGGAAATGTTTGGTAGGAGTTCAGGCGGGGAAAAGTGTTTTCAGGAAAGGCAGTAGTGGTAGTGATAACCATAACATCCACAACACACCGAGGCTACCCTGTGCTTCCTTCAGAGGAACGTGACAATACTGTGAGTTAGGCAATATTTTTGTTCCTAGTTTACAGATGAAGCCACTGAGGCACAAACAGTCTACCCGTGCCAAAATGTGGGGTAGAGGAAATAGAAGACAGAGCTAAAGAACAGAAAAAGGGAAAAGAAACAAGGCACCGAGAGAAATTCAAGTGAGACACAGTCGGAGAAGTAGCGTTCGTTCGGCCAGCAGAGTGCTGGTGACTTGGCGGAAAGTCAAGTGTCTAGAGTTCTAAGGAAAGCCCAGTCGAACACCTCCAAGCCCAGCCGTTCCCGCACTGAGCCAGTGGCGATCGCGACAACCACCCCACTGTGGACACCAGCGTAAGCGAGTCTGAGATTTTCTACCCCGACTGGTTTCTCTCCCAGCAACCCCCTTTCTCACTCACCTGTCCTCAGTGGGAGCACCTCTGCTCCTCCCGTCAGCACTTGAAGCTTCGGCCCCTTGCGCGTGCCCACCAGTGCCCCACTTTTAGTCTACTCTGCAGCCCTCCCAATGCCTGGTGTGTCCTCGGGGCGGTGGAGGGCGGTCTGACGGACCATCAGCCTCTCCGGAGGTGTCGCCGTTAGCCTCCCTTTTCACCAAGATCCTTCCTTGCAGTGCATTCATTGGCCTCGGGCTAGGCATATTGGGAAGCCTCCAGAGGTGACCTCTTCAAGGAACCCGGGGAAAGAAAGGCAGCATAGGCTTCAGAGAAGCAGCTGGAGAGGCGGTCGGGGCTCCCAATCTAGAGCTCCTGGCAGGCAAAATGTCAGCAGAGACATGCATACATCGTATGGCTCCCCGCAAAACAGCATGCTTCCACACCTGGAAAATAAGATTACACACACCGGACAGACAGACTTACACACATGACTAGCAGCTCCTTTCCCAGAACTTCTGCCAGATTTGAAAGTCAAATATATAAAACACCAAAGTGGTATATCAATTTTTAAAGCTTCTTACATCTTAAATGCAGCCAGAGCATAATGAAAAATAGCCCAGTGATGGCAAAATTTGTTAGGCCAGATGCATTAGCTTAACATTTACAAAAAGTACCAATGTCGTGCCCATTTCATCATTGCTTGTATTAGTCCATTTATGTTGCTTATAACAAAATACCTGTAACCGGGTGATTTAAAAAGAAAAACATTTATTGCTTACAATTTAGGCTGGGAAGTCCAAAGTCCATCTGGTGGTGGCGACAGTGACCCAGGGGTCTCACATTGCAAGATGGTGGAAGCAGAGACAGCAGAGAGAGAGAGAGAGAAACTCCTCTTCTTTTAAAGCCCTCAGAACCATGCCATTGACCACCTTTAAAAAAAAAAAAAAAAAAAAAAAGATGACCGGTAAGGGTATCTGAACCCATGGCCTTGGTGTTATCAGCACCACACTCTCCAGAGTGAGCCACGGGCCAGCCCTTGACCACCATTTAAAATCCATTCACTACTGCCAGGGTCCTACCATCCAATCACCTCTTGAAGGCTCCACTTTTCAATTACCATAACAGGATTTCCCACCCTCTTAACCATCACAGTGGAGGCTAAGTTTCTAACAAATGAAACTTGGGGGACACAATTCAAGCTTCAGTGAGTTTGGGGGGGACATAATTCAATACACTACATTCTGCCCCTGGCCCCCCAAAACTCATGTCCTTTTCACATATAAATACATTCATTCCATTCCCAAAGTCTTGACTTGTTTCAACTCAAAAGTCCAAAGTTCAAGGTCCTGTATCCGTCCGTTTTGTGTTGCTCTAACAGAATACCTGAGACTGAGTAATTTATAAAAAATGGAGGTGTATTTGGCTTATGATTCTGGGACAGCTGCATGTGGCACAGGCCTCAGGCTGCTTCTGTTCATAGTGGAAAGCGGCAGGCAGCTGGTGGGTAAAAGCAGATCACATGGTGAGAGAAAGCAAGAGAGAGAGAGGAGGTGCCAGGGTCTTTTAAACAACCAGCTCTTGTGGGAATTAATAGAGTGAGAACTCACCCATTACTCCCCCCACCTAGGGAGAGCACTAATCCATTTACAAGGGATATGCCCCCATGACTCAAGCAGCTTCCAGCACTGCCACATTGGTGAACAGATTTCCATATGAGTTTTGGTGGGGACAACACATCCAAACTCCATCATTCCATCCCTGACTCCCCAAAACTCATGTCCCTCTCACAGACAAAATACAATTATTCCATCCCTACAGTCCCCAAAGTCTTAGCTTTTTTCAGCACCAACTTAAAATTCCAACGTCCAAAGTCCAAAGTCTCATCTGAGACCAAAGGCAAAACTCCTTCCAGCTATGAACCTGTAAAAATCAAAACCAGGGGCCGGCCCGTGGCTCACTCGGTAGAGTGCGGTGCTGATAACACCAAGGCCATGGGTTCGGATCCCATATAGGGATGGCCGGTTTGCTCACTGGCTGAGCGTGGTGCTGACAACACCAAGTCAAGGGTTGAGATCCCCTTACCGGTCATCTTTTAAAAAAAAAAGAAAAAATCAAAACCAAATTTATCTACTGCCAAGATACAATTGTGGCAATGGTGCAACAGACATTGGGTACATATTCCCATTCCAAAAGTGTAGAGGATTCATAAAGCAAATGTACTTCACAGGGCCTGGTTTTCCAAAGCCTTGCAGTTTCAAATATTGACCTTGCAAAGGACAGAAAAATTTCCCCAGGCTACTGAGTCTCTGTTGCAAGATAAGAATTGTAACACAGCAAGGTTGCTGGCTCAAAGATAGACCGGTTACTGATTGATATGTAAAGATACTGGGAAATTGCTGTAAGAAGAGAATGTTTGCTAAAATCAAGCTTTTGTTAGTGAATCAACTTAATTGCATGTTACCAGCTTCTATTGTTAAACTTGTTAAACTGTACTTAGCAAAAACCCCACCTATGTCTCTTCCTGTAATTTCTTGGTCTAGAGAATAAATGCAGGAAGAGAACCCCAATTCATGGTTAATTTCCCAAGTGGAAGAAATGCCTCACGCTTGTGGGCTCTGGGATATTAACCCCTTTCTGGGGCATCTCACTGCTCAAAAGAGATGGGCTTTGAGTAATCTTTGGTGGTTCTGTCACCCAGGGGAAAAGGGGTGACAAATCCATGGGAGGCAAAGCAAGACAAAAGGGAGGAATAGGCCAAAAGAAAGGAGAAACAGGCCCCAAACAAGTCTGAAACCCAGCAGGGCAGACATTATGTCTTAAGGTCCAAAATAATCTTCTTTAGCTCCCAGTCCTGCATCCTGGGCACACTTGGGCATCTGGATCCCCAAAGCTTCAGGCAGCCTTGCTTCCACAGTTCTGCCACAGGGCTGCACTGGTGCCTGCAACTTTTCCAGGCCAGTGTTGCATGTTACCAGTGGCCTGCAGTTCTGGGGTCCTGGTGGCAGCCTTGCTGCCTTGGCTCTACTAGACATTTCCCTGGTGGGGGCTCTCTGTGGAGAGGATTCATAAAGCAAATGTACTTCACAGGGCCTGGTTTTCCAAAGCCTTGCAGTTTCAAATATTGACCTTGCAAAGGACAGAAAAATTTCCCCAGGCTACTGAGTCTCTGTTGCAAGATAAGAATTGTAACACAGCAAGGTTGCTGGCTCAAAGATAGACCGGTTACTGATTGATATGTAAAGATACTGGGAAATTGCTGTAAGAAGAGAATGTTTGCTAAAATCAAGCTTTTGTTAGTGAATCAACTTAATTGCATGTTACCAGCTTCTATTGTTAAACTTGTTAAACTGTACTTAGCAAAAACCCCACCTATGTCTCTTCCTGTAATTTCTTGGTCTAGAGAATAAATGCAGGAAGAGAACCCCAATTCATGGTTAATTTCCCAAGTGGAAGAAATGCCTCACACTTGTGGGCTCTGGGATATTAACCCCTTTCTGGGGCATCTCACTGCTCAAAAGAGATGGGCTTTGAGTAATCTTTGGTGGTTCTGTCACCCAGGGGAAAAGGGGTGACAAATCCATGGGAGGCAAAGCAAGACAAAAGGGAGGAATAGGCCAAAAGAAAGGAGAAACAGGCCCCAAACAAGTCTGAAACCCAGCAGGGCAGACATTATGTCTTAAGGTCCAAAACAATCTTCTTTAGCTCCCAGTCCTGCATCCTGGGCACACTTGGGCATCTGGATCCCCAAAGCTTCAGGCAGCCTTGCTTCCACAGTTCTGCCACAGGGCTGCACTGGTGCCTGCAACTTTTCCAGGCCAGTGTTGCATGTTACCAGTGGCCTGCAGTTCTGGGGTCCTGGTGGCAGCCTTGCTGCCTTGGCTCTACTAGACATTTCCCTGGTGGGGGCTCTCTGTGGGGGCCCCAACCCGATGTTTCTGCTTCACATTGCTCTAGTAGATGGCCTCTGTTTTGGCTCCGCCCCTGTGGCAGGTATCTGCCTGGGCCCCCAGGCTTTTCAATACATTCTCTTGTTGGGAAAATTCAAAACTAAATTCTGACTAACTTGTAAAATGCCTCTGTAACTAAATGTGCTTATTTCCCAGGGCATCCAGAACTCAGCCTAGTTAATAATCAACTGCCTGTTGGCATTTCTGCTTCTGTAATCCTGCCTGCCTGCCCCCCATTTCTGTAATCCTGCCTGCTCTCCTAAGTCACATGGGTGTGAAGGAGCTGAAACCAGCAGCTGCTTGTCCAAGATACGTTTATGGATCCCGCCAAACTTGCCTATAAAAACCCTGTCAAACTCATGCTCGGGGTCCCAGGAGTTCAGAACAAAAGTTCACCTTGGTCCCACTTGTGTAATAAACCTTCTGACTCTACAACTACCCTGAATGTCTGGAGCCTTTCTTGCTGAGTTCATTTCACAACACTCTGAAATCTGGGTGGAGGCTGCCATGCCTCCAGTGCTCTCACATCCTGCCAGCCTGCAGACTTAACACTAGGTGGACACCACTGAGGTTTCAAGCTTCTCCTCTCCAAAGCTGCTGCATGAAGCACACTTGAAGGGGCCATTTGATGCAGGACTACTCCAGCCAGAGGAGCTGGGATACAGGGAGTGGTTCCTGAGGGCAGCTGCGCCCCAGGTCTGTCCTCTGGGATAACTCAGTCCTTCTAGGCCTCAGGGCCTGTGATGGGTGGTGCACACTTTCAGACTTCTCAAATGCCTTTAGGGCTTTTTCCTCATTGTCCTGGTTATTAGTATCTGGCTGCCTCACTATCAAGCTGTCTTTAGTAACCAGTTTATCTGCTTCATCCTCGCATTTTTCTCTGGCTCTCTACTTCTCTACCACATGGCCAGGCAGCAAATTTTCAAATCTTTATGCTCTACTTCCCTTTTAAATTCTGGCTTTCCATCATGCCTTTGTCATCATAACTCAAAGTAGGCTGTTTAAAGTAACCATGCACCTTCCTCAATGCTTTGCTGCTTGGAAATTTCTTTTGCCAAACATTCCAATTCACAACTCTTAAGTCCCACCTTCCACAAAATCCAAGGGCATGGACACAATGCTGCCAAATTCCTTGCTATGGTGTAGCAAGGGTTATCTTTTGTCCAATTCCCAATAAGTTCCTCACTTCTATCTGCGCCCTCATCATCTGCATGGCCTTTACTGTCCACATTTCTACCAGCATTCTTGTCACAACAATTTAACCAATCTCTAAAATGTTCCAAACTTTCCCTCATCTTTTTGTCTTCTTCTNAGAGAGAGAGAGAGAAACTCCTCTTCTTTTAAAGCCCTCAGAACCATGCCATTGACCACCTTTAAAAAAAAAAAAAAAAAAAAGATGACCGGTAAGGGTATCTGAACCCATGGCCTTGGTGTTATCAGCACCACACTCTCCAGAGTGAGCCACGGGCCAGCCCTTGACCACCATTTAAAATCCATTCACTACTGCCAGGGTCCTACCATCCAATCACCTCTTGAAGGCTCCACTTTTCAATTACCATAACAGGATTTCCCACCCTCTTAACCATCACAGTGGAGGCTAAGTTTCTAACAAATGAAACTTGGGGGACACAATTCAAGCTTCAGTGAGTTTGGGGGGGACATAATTCAATACACTACATTCTGCCCCTGGCCCCCCAAAACTCATGTCCTTTTCACATATAAATACATTCATTCCATTCCCAAAGTCTTGACTTGTTTCAACTCAAAAGTCCAAAGTTCAAGGTCCTGTATCCGTCCGTTTTGTGTTGCTCTAACAGAATACCTGAGACTGAGTAATTTATAAAAAATGGAGGTGTATTTGGCTTATGATTCTGGGACAGCTGCATGTGGCACAGGCCTCAGGCTGCTTCTGTTCATAGTGGAAAGCGGCAGGCAGCTGGTGGGTAAAAGCAGATCACATGGTGAGAGAAAGCAAGAGAGAGAGAGGAGGTGCCAGGGTCTTTTAAACAACCAGCTCTTGTGGGAATTAATAGAGTGAGAACTCACCCATTACTCCCCCCACCTAGGGAGAGCACTAATCCATTTACAAGGGATATGCCCCCATGACTCAAGCAGCTTCCAGCACTGCCACATTGGTGAACAGATTTCCATATGAGTTTTGGTGGGGACAACACATCCAAACTCCATCATTCCATCCCTGACTCCCCAAAACTCATGTCCCTCTCACAGACAAAATACAATTATTCCATCCCTACAGTCCCCAAAGTCTTAGCTTTTTTCAGCACCAACTTAAAATTCCAACGTCCAAAGTCCAAAGTCTCATCTGAGACCAAAGGCAAAACTCCTTCCAGCTATGAACCTGTAAAAATCAAAACCAGGGGCCGGCCCGTGGCTCACTCGGT
Source organism: Galeopterus variegatus (assembly GCF_000696425.1). Lineage (NCBI taxonomy): Eukaryota > Metazoa > Chordata > Mammalia > Dermoptera > Cynocephalidae > Galeopterus > Galeopterus variegatus. The sequence goes on from NW_007728485.1 coordinate 252,300, forward strand.
AGAGTGCGGTGCTGATAACACCAAGGCCATGGGTTCGGATCCCATATAGGGATGGCCGGTTTGCTCACTGGCTGAGCGTGGTGCTGACAACACCAAGTCAAGGGTTGAGATCCCCTTACCGGTCATCTTTTAAAAAAAAAGAAAAAATCAAAACCAAATTTATCTACTGCCAAGATACAATTGTGGCAATGGTGCAACAGACATTGGGTACATATTCCCATTCCAAAAGTGTAGAGGATTCATAAAGCAAATGTACTTCACAGGGCCTGGTTTTCCAAAGCCTTGCAGTTTCAAATATTGACCTTGCAAAGGACAGAAAAATTTCCCCAGGCTACTGAGTCTCTGTTGCAAGATAAGAATTGTAACACAGCAAGGTTGCTGGCTCAAAGATAGACCGGTTACTGATTGATATGTAAAGATACTGGGAAATTGCTGTAAGAAGAGAATGTTTGCTAAAATCAAGCTTTTGTTAGTGAATCAACTTAATTGCATGTTACCAGCTTCTATTGTTAAACTTGTTAAACTGTACTTAGCAAAAACCCCACCTATGTCTCTTCCTGTAATTTCTTGGTCTAGAGAATAAATGCAGGAAGAGAACCCCAATTCATGGTTAATTTCCCAAGTGGAAGAAATGCCTCACGCTTGTGGGCTCTGGGATATTAACCCCTTTCTGGGGCATCTCACTGCTCAAAAGAGATGGGCTTTGAGTAATCTTTGGTGGTTCTGTCACCCAGGGGAAAAGGGGTGACAAATCCATGGGAGGCAAAGCAAGACAAAAGGGAGGAATAGGCCAAAAGAAAGGAGAAACAGGCCCCAAACAAGTCTGAAACCCAGCAGGGCAGACATTATGTCTTAAGGTCCAAAATAATCTTCTTTAGCTCCCAGTCCTGCATCCTGGGCACACTTGGGCATCTGGATCCCCAAAGCTTCAGGCAGCCTTGCTTCCACAGTTCTGCCACAGGGCTGCACTGGTGCCTGCAACTTTTCCAGGCCAGTGTTGCATGTTACCAGTGGCCTGCAGTTCTGGGGTCCTGGTGGCAGCCTTGCTGCCTTGGCTCTACTAGACATTTCCCTGGTGGGGGCTCTCTGTGGGGGCCCCAACCCGATGTTTCTGCTTCACATTGCTCTAGTAGATGGCCTCTGTTTTGGCTCCGCCCCTGTGGCAGGTATCTGCCTGGGCCCCCAGGCTTTTCAATACATTCTCTTGTTGGGAAAATTCAAAACTAAATTCTGACTAACTTGTAAAATGCCTCTGTAACTAAATGTGCTTATCTCCCAGGGCCCCCAGAACTCAGCCTAGTTAATAATCAACTGCCTGTTGGCATTTCTGCTTCTGTAATCCTGCCTGCCTGCCCCCCATTTCTGTAATCCTGCCTGCTCTCCTAAGTCACATGGGTGTGAAGGAGCTGAAACCAGCAGCTGCTTGTCCAAGATACGTTTATGGATCCCGCCAAACTTGCCTATAAAAACCCTGTCAAACTCATGCTCGGGGTCCCAGGAGTTCAGAACAAAAGTTCACCTTGGTCCCACTTGTGTAATAAACCTTCTGACTCTACAACTACCCTGAATGTCTGGAGCCTTTCTTGCTGAGTTCATTTCACAACACTCTGAAATCTGGGTGGAGGCTGCCATGCCTCCAGTGCTCTCACATCCTGCCAGCCTGCAGACTTAACACTAGGTGGACACCACTGAGGTTTCAAGCTTCTCCTCTCCAAAGCTGCTGCATGAAGCACACTTGAAGGGGCCATTTGATGCAGGACTACTCCAGCCAGAGGAGCTGGGATACAGGGAGTGGTTCCTGAGGGCAGCTGCGCCCCAGGTCTGTCCTCTGGGATAACTCAGTCCTTCTAGGCCTCAGGGCCTGTGATGGGTGGTGCACACTTTCAGACTTCTCAAATGCCTTTAGGGCTTTTTCCTCATTGTCCTGGTTATTAGTATCTGGCTGCCTCACTATCAAGCTGTCTTTAGTAACCAGTTTATCTGCTTCATCCTCGCATTTTTCTCTGGCTCTCTACTTCTCTACCACATGGCCAGGCAGCAAATTTTCAAATCTTTATGCTCTACTTCCCTTTTAAATTCTGGCTTTCCATCATGCCTTTGTCATCATAACTCAAAGTAGGCTGTTTAAAGTAACCATGCACCTTCCTCAATGCTTTGCTGCTTGGAAATTTCTTTTGCCAAACATTCCAATTCACAACTCTTAAGTCCCACCTTCCACAAAATCCAAGGGCATGGACACAATGCTGCCAAATTCCTTGCTATGGTGTAGCAAGGGTTATCTTTTGTCCAATTCCCAATAAGTTCCTCACTTCTATCTGCGCCCTCATCATCTGCATGGCCTTTACTGTCCACATTTCTACCAGCATTCTTGTCACAACAATTTAACCAATCTCTAAAATGTTCCAAACTTTCCCTCATCTTTTTGTCTTCTTCTTAGTCCTCCAAACTCCTCCAACCTTTGCCTAACACCCAGTTCCAAAGCTGTATCCACATTTTCAGGTATCTGTATAGCAACACCTCACTCCTGGTACCAATTTTCTGTATTAGTCTGTTTTGTGCTGCTATAACAGAATACCTGAGACTGGGTAATTTATAAAAAATGGAGGTGTATTTGGCTTATGATCCTGGGACAGCTGCATCTGGCATGGGCTTCAGGATGCTTCTGTTCATAGTGGAAAGCAGCAGGCATCCAGTGGGTACAAGCAGATCATATGGTGAGAGGAAGCAAGAGAGAGAGAGAGAGGAGGTGCCAGAGTCTTCTAAACAACCAGCTCTTGTGGGAACTAATAGAGTGAGAACTCACTCATTACTCCTCCCACCTAGGGAGAGCACTAATCCATTCATGAGGGATCTGCTCCCATGACTCAAACAGCTTCCAGCACTGCCACATTGGGGATCAGATTTCCATATGAGTTTTGGTTGGGACAACATATCCAAACTCCATCAGGTCCCATCTGTGAAATTCAAAGCAAGTTATCTACTTCCAAGATACAATGGTGGGACAAACACAGGGTACATATTCCACATTCCAAAAGGGAGAAATAGGCTAAAAGAAAGGGGTAACAAGACCTAAGCAAGTTTGAAACCCAGCAGGGCAGGCATTAAATCTCAGTGCTGGTGAATCAGGTACCTGGACTCTATGTTCAACCTCCTCTGCATGCTGATGTGAAGGTCAGGTCCCCAAGTCCTTGGGCAACTCTGCTCCTATGGCTTTCCTGATTGTAGGCCACACTTCAGCTCTCCCAGGCTGGTGTTCCATGCTGGTAGCTCCACAGATCTGGGGTCTCCATGGCGGTCCTGCTCTCACAGCTCTATTAGACATGGTGCTGATGGGGTTTCTCTGCTGCAACTTCAATCCCATGTTTCCACTCAGCATTGCTCTAGCGAAGGTTGTCTGTGGTGACTCCACCCCTGCAACAAATCTCTTCCTGGGTCCCCAGGCTTTTCCATACATCTATTGAAATCAGGATGGAGGCTCCCAAGCCTCCACAGCTCTGGCATTCTGCGAGCCTGAAGACTTAACACCACTTGGACACTGCCAGGGCTTCTGGCTTGTATTTTCCAAAGCTGTGGGTCCAGCCACACCTGGAGCCAATTTAGCCATAGGTGGAGCAACCAAAACAGTGCTGGTGTGGGGAGCAGCTTCCCAAGATGGCCCTGGGCAGCAAGCCCGTGGAGGGCAACTCAGACCTGTTTCCCAAGACCATTTTGTCTCCCTAGGTCTTTGGGCCTGAAATGGAAGGGTTGGCTCCAGAGGCTTCTGCAACACCTTCAGGTCCTTTTTCTCCTTCTCTTGATAATCCTTTTCTTTGCACTAATCTCCTTAGCTAATGGTCACTGGCCTGCTCTCTGCTTCTCTACCACATGGCCAGGCCGCAAATTTTCTAAATCTTTACACTGCTTCCCTTTTAAATTCTGGCTTTATGTCATGCCTTTGCCACCACAACTCAGCACAGGCTGTTACAAGTAGCCATGCAGCTTCCTTAATGCTTTGCCGCTTAGAAATTTTTTCTGCCAAGTACTCTGGTTCGCAGCTCCTAAGTTCCAACTTCCACCAAGTCCTAGGGCATGGACAGAATGCAGCCAAATTCCTTGCTAGTTCACAGCAAGGGTGACCTGTGTCCCAGTTTCCAATAAACTCCTTCTTATTTGTATCTGAGACCCCCTTAGAGTGGTCTTTACAGTCCATATTTCTATCAGCATTCTGCTCGCCACCACTTAATCAGTCTCTAAGACACTCTGAACTTTCCCTCGTCTTTTTGTGTTCTTGTAAGTCCTCCAAACTCCTCCAACCTTTGCCTAACACCCACTTCCAAAGCCGCTTCCACCCTTTCCAGTATTTGTTATAAGCAACACCCCAACTCACTGGTACCAATTTTCTGTATTAGTCTGTTTGTGTTATTCATAACAAAATGCTCAGAACTGGGTAATTTATAAAGAAAATGAAAAGTATTGCTTACAGTTTCTGAGGCTGGAAAGTTCAAAGTCCATCTGGTGGTGGCAACAGTGACCCAGGGGTCTCACATTGTGAGATGGTAAAAGCAGAGAGAGCAGAGAGCCAGAGAGAGACAGACTCTCTTCTTTTAAAGCCCTCAGAACCACGCCCCTGACCACCATTTTTAATCCATTCACTACCGCATGGTCCTATAATCCAATCACCTCTTGAAAGTTTCACCTTTCAATTACCATAATAGGATTTCCCACCTTTTTAACAGTCACAGTTGAGGTTAAGTTTCTAATACATGGAACTTAGGGGACACAATTCAAGCTTCAGCGAGTTTGGAGGGACATAATTCAATACACTACATTGTTCTTTCATACTTAGTTGTTCACTGCTCCAGAATTTACAGATCAGGAAGTCTATAACAGCAAACAAGGTTCAGGCACCAGTTCTTCACTTCCAGCTGTGTGACCTCATCTCTCAGTGTTTCCATCTCCTCATCCACTAAATGAGGGTTCAGAAATATGAAGTCTGTAATTGTAATTTGAAATGTCTAAGAGAATATCACCAATTGCTTAGACATTCAGGATGACTCCATTTGGTAGCCTTAAATCATGAAGGAACCAGTGAAAGGGATTGTTCTTCAAAAATTACTAACTTTATAGAAAACTAACAATATTTGTAAATTAAATTTAAAGTCTTAAGAAAACTAGGCTTTAACATTTACAACTGAAATAAATTGAGTAGCAATTGCAAAGCAAGTATGTATTCTTTTTTTTCTTTTTTTTTTTTTTTAAAAAAGACCCGGAAAAGGGTTTTTAACCTTTAATTTGGGTTTTCCGCCCCCCCCCCCCCCCGGGGGGCCCGGGGGCCGGCCCGAAAGCAAGTATGTATTCTTTTCCATATTCAAAAGTCTCTCCCCTCACCCTTAGACACACTATACATCTCAAAGGACAGTGATAATAAACTGGAAGCCTTTTCCAAAACATCCAATGATTTTAACCCAATTGGTCCTGACACAGAACGGAGGAGCAGATCATTCTGGGTCATCTTTTTGGCCACTCATTCTTTTGCAGGCAGTTCTCCAGAATTATGTTGCTCTGTTGGCATTTTGGTTTCCTCATTTCCCAAATGCATATTCCTAAGAATACCAACATGTAACTGAGACCTGCCTTTTACCTGGGAGACTTGCCCCCATAAGCCAAGGTGATATGATATAAATAGCAATAAAATGACGACGTGAGCATTTGGTGATGGTTGAGCCATCTCTCCTGATGCTACACAGACCCTGGAACAATGACTTTCTCAAGTTTAATCAAAGGAAACCAGTGTCTGTTAAAGAAAGAGATACTGGAGTATTTTTAGACTAGTTAGATAATAGCCATTAGTATATTAAACCTGGAGATAATTTTGTGTTTCAAATGAGGTTTTTAAATGAAAATATTCAAGTAGATGGTTGCTTAATATTTTACATATCAGTTATATATAATCACTCCTGTAAATCACTTCACAAACCACATCCATGATCTAATAATGTATATATGTGCTATATAACTCCAAGACCAAATAGAAAATCACATACAGACTTGATTTCTTATATATGGTTGGATTCTTCCTGTCCAAGTGAGAAAGTTACAGAGTAAGAAATAACTGAGTAGACCTTTCCAGTGATGTACTGGCTTTGCAAGTGAAGAGACTATAATAGCCTCCATAGAAACAGGCCTGAAAAGAGAAAAAAACAACGTTGTCATATATAATAGGATTAGAAACTCTATCTGAAAAGAACACTGTAACCTTCAAAATTTTTTATCTGAGTATACTCCTGTGAGGGGCAAAATAAGAGTCCTTTTCCCTGCTAGATGGTACCCTGTAGGTCCTCAAATGGTTATTATCCTGTAGGACAGGAAGTGAGGGACCCCAGCAGTCTTAAGGAGTGGAGTCACGTGTATCAATTTGTTGTTCAAGCAGCCCATTGCCCCCAAGGCTGTGGCGAAACAGGCAATCTCGCTCATGGCTAGTGAGAGGAAACAGCCTGTAGAATCTGCAGCCGGGTGATTTACCTATTTCTATAAAATTATAATCGTCTCTTCAGCTAAACCAATCAAGAAAAAAATAACAATCGTATATAAACCTTGACCCAGGAAATATCACTTCTGGGAATTAACCCCACAGATATAAGTGCAAAAGTGCAAAATGACAATTGCTACATGCTTATTAACTGCAGCATTGATTGCAACAAGATGTTCTGGAAATAGACGGTGGTGATGGTTGCAGAAGAATGCAACAGAAAATGGTAAATTTTATGCGTATTTTATCAAAATTAAAAGAAACTAATTTTGTTACCAAATAAAGGATAGATAAACCAAAAAACGAGGTCATACCCACAAAAGACCCAAACGAATATTGCACACATGAAGTTTTGAACGAGTCGGTCGTTTAGTCGGTATGAGCAATCTTCGTAAATTTGAGGGTCAAAACAACTGCGTGCCCAAAGCGGGAGGTAGCGCCTAAACCCCTGAGATGAAGAGTCTCACGCCCTAACGACTGAGCTAGCCGGACATACCCGGTGGAGAGGATCAACAATTACACCTTCAAGACTAGATTCGGGGGGTGTTCAGGGACGGGTCTGAGGCTGGACTGGCTGGGGGTGTGGAAGAACCACTGAAGTGCTTTGGCGGTCCGGGAAATTCAAACTCGGCCGTGGGTGCCTGACAGCCCCTGCCACTCGCTTCCGTTCTGTGCTTGCTCTACCCTACCGACCACCCAGCCTTTTTCCGTCCGCAGTGAAGCGCACGGCACGGAGGTAATGGAACGGAAAAGGAAAAACGTGTACATTCTGATAACAGCGGAGCGTTCACCCTCTGGATTTTCAGTCAGGAGAGAAAGGCAGTTCCCGAGGCTCGGATGAGGGCGTGTCTCCAACCTGCGCAGATTAGACTCCGCCCTCTCGAATTTTCCCTAGCGCTCTGTAAATACCAGAGTATTTTGACACTTGGAAACAGCGGAGCGTTCACCCTCTGGATTTTCAGTCAGGAGAGAAAGGCAGTTCCCGAGGCTCGGACGAGGGCGTGTCTCCAACCTGCGCAGATTAGACTCCGCCCTCTCGAATTTTCCCTAGCGCTCTGTAAGTACCAGAGTATTTTGACACTTGGAAATAAAGCAAAAGGAAACGGCAGAAAAAAAAGAAAAAAAAAAGAAAAAGTACAAAAACAGGACGCCTTGCCTCCTTGGAGATGCCGGGGATCGAACCCGGGACCTCATACATGCAAAGCATGCGCTCTACCACTGAGCTACATCCCCACTTCCAGGTTTTGGCCCTTGCTCTCTTAGTAGTTTCTTGAAGTAGGGTGCAGGGAAATCGCAACCGGCGAGAATAACATCACAGCAGCTGCGAACCCCCCATTTGCAATGCGGGGAGCTACTCCGGGGCCCTCAGCGGACTCCAGATAAGCGGATCTTGACCAACGGGCATCCAGAGGGAGGACAGGGCATGGAAAAGTACCTGGGAACAGCGGTGAGAAAAGGAGAGGGAATCACCAGGCACGATGCCCAAAATGAACCGTGAACCGCAAAACAGAAGTAAGGAAGACTGAGTGCAGGATGCTACCTTTTGTTTTTAAAAGGCGGACTTTTTTTTTTTTTTAAATTTTTTTATTTAAGTATTGATTATACATAATTTTTGGGTAAAAGGGGGAAGTTCAGATAGTAAAATACTGAATATTTAAATAAAAGAATCCAGAATTGTAAAGCTGATAGCTTGGGACGGAGAAAAAAACTAGGGAATAGGTGAAGGGCGGGCTTTCCACTGTGAACTGCTCTGCATTTTCTGAATTTCTAACTACGCTTAAATCTGTTTAGTCCCGCTGGAAGCCCCCTGGTCTCCCCTGCCGGAATGAGGTGGGTGCCATGGGCCTCAACCATGCCCCCTCCTTCCTCCTCTTCCCACCCTATTTCCTTCCCCCTTTCCCTCTCCCCCTACCCCCCAATTGCTCCACAACATCTTAGAATGTAAAAAAAAAATAATATTAATAAACAAACTTTAAAAAATAAAAAGATAAAATAGTAATAATTAAATAAATCTGTTCAGTCCAAAAAAAGCTTACTGACTGTGCCAACACTGCTCTAGAAACTGGAAGTTCAGCCGTAAACAAACCTAACACCATCCATCCCCTCTTAGAGATCGCATTCCAGAGAAGACAGAGTGCTAGAGAGAAAACAGAGCTAGCGACGAGGGACAGAATGTGGTAAGAGGAGACTTTAAGTGTGTGACTGGTCTGAGCAGTCTTCATTGACAAGACTTGATGGAGGTGGGGAGTGAGCCTCGCAAGTAACCCGGAGAAAAGAGGTCCAGACAAAGGCAACGGTCAGCGCAAAGGCCACGAGATATGTCTTTCTGACATGTTGTAGGAATAACAAGGAGGCCCGTGTGGCTGGAATGAAGTCAACCCTGGAGAGTGGTGGGAGACGAGGAAAGAGACCCGTGCACGTTGGAGATGGGGACAAAGAACGCGTAGGGCTACCGGAAGGACTTCGACTTTTACTCCGAGACAGGTGGTAGCTGCTGGAGGATTTTGAGCAGAGCAGGGCTGAGATGTGTATTGTGGAGTCACCAGCAGGGAGAGAGCCAAGAAAGTGGAAAAGACCACAAGGGAGTGAGTACAGACACAGGTCCAAGGACGGAGCAAAGGAAGGGAGAAGAGGAGGAAACCCCAGCGGAGGCTAACAGGGAAGAAGTGGGAGAAAAGTCACGGGAATGTAGTGTCCCGAAGGCACTGAAGAAGGGTGTCAAGAAGGAAGGAGCATGGCGGGGCAGGTGACGTGAGGTCTTCGCCTTTGGGTGAGAATCGCAGAGGTAACATCGGTGACTGGCGACATCGGCGATAGCGGTTTCTGAGGAGAGTGGGGGCAAAATCCTGACCTGAGTGGCCTCCACAGGGAGTGAGGAAAGACGACGTGGAAGCAGATAATACCGGCAGCTCTGGAGCGGGCTGTGAAGACGAGCTGAAGGGATGACAGGGCTGGTTTTGGGGGGCTGATGGGGGAGCAACACCGAATAAAGTGGGAAAATTGATTGTAAATATATTTTACTTGTCCAGAAACTAAATAAGGAATAAAGAGGGCTGGACAGTAGCGGGAAAGGTAGTTACAGAAGCGGATGCGAGGCCACACTTGGGGGTGAAGGTCCAGGGCCAGG
>NW_007728485.1:262934-263420 GCF_000696425.1 Galeopterus variegatus
GGAATAGAGAGGGCTGGACAGTAGCGGGAAAGGTAGTTACAGAAGCGGATGCGAGGCCACACTTGGGGGTGAAGGTCCAGGGCCAGGTTCTAGACCCTAAATTTAGCTCAGCAGAGGCCGAGACGAACCGGCGCTGCGGGAACCTGACACTGTGGCCCGGGCGCCAGGCCCTTGTCCCGGCCGTTCCGGGTCGGCCTGCGATGGGAGTGGCGCCCAGCGGGGCTCGCGCTCCAACCTGTCGTGGCCCGTTTCCCGCGGCTGACTGGGTCCAGGCTGGGCGGCCTGGAGAGGCTGAGAGAGGGGGACGGAGGGAGGCCGCCGGCCGAGACAGGGGCCAGGGACGCCCGGGGCCGGGCGCAGGGCGCTGTCCCGCACTTGGGCCGCCGCGCGCCTCGGCGAGCCACCAACGTGCGCCTTCCCCTCCCGGCTCCGCAGCCGGGCTTGCCGTCAGCTCTCGTCTCGGCCGAATGTCAGCCCCGCCCTTCC
>NW_007728485.1:263929-283861 GCF_000696425.1 Galeopterus variegatus
CTGCGGCCCAACCTGCAGCTGGCCGCCGTGGCCGCGCTGTTGCAGCGCTTCAGCCTGCCCGCTGCCGCTCCGGGAGAGCGCAGGACCCGGGCGGCTGCAGCCCCGGAGGCGGCCGTCCGGTGCGCGCAGCACGGCGAACCGCTCAAGCTGTACTGCCAGGACGACGGACGAGCCATTTGCGTAGTGTGCGACCGCGCCCGCGAGCACCGCGCTCATGCTGTGCTGCCGCTCGATGAGGCGGTGCAGGAGGCCAAGGTGAGCGCAGGCCGTACCCTGACGGTCCCTGGGAGCTCCCGCCCCGGCCCGCCCCTCGCGCGCACGCGGTGCAGACGGCAGACAGGCAGGCAGGAGGCCCAGGTGAGCCCCTGCCTCCTTTCCCCTATCCCAGGCTGCCCAGCGCTGCTTCCCGGGCTGACTGCGGCTCTGCCTCTGTCACCCCACACCACCTCCCCCGCCCCCACACAGCGCATTTCCGTCTGGGCTGGCTACTGGGCCACCTGCGCGACGCCCCCCACGGACTTGGCAATTTTCTTTCTGTCTGTCCCTGGCTTCTAGCCGCGTCTGCGTTATTGCAGCTCTTCATTCGCGGGAAGACTCTGTCACCCCCACATACCCGCTGCCCCCACTCTTATCTCCTTCCTTGAAGCGTGGCTCTGCTCAAAGTCCCCACCTCGTGGAGCCGAGTGGGACGACCTTCCCAAAAGGTGGGGGTAGGGGGCTTCTGGATTAAGTAGAGAGCCTTCGAGCCTTCTGGGCTGTGCCAAGACTGCCGATAACGGGCGCCTCTCTCTGTGCTGCCCCCTTGCTAGAGCCTCAGCGGTGGTGCGTGAGGCGGCCTCGGGTACACAGTCCTCAGTCTTCTTTGCTCCGCTACCCTGCTCTGACCCTCCCACCCAAAGGGCTTTCTGGTGGGGGGAGGAGAGAAGAGGAGAGGACGGGTGGGTTGGGTTGTTGGGGGCTTGTTTTTCAGCCTGGATTGTGCAGCAGATGTTCTTCCGGAAGCGAAGACCCAGGGCTTTTTTTTTTTTTTTTTTTTTTTTTTAAAGATGACCGGTAAGGGGATCTTAACCCTTGACTTGGTGTTGTCAGCACCACACTCTCCTGAGTGAACTGGCCATCCCTATATGGGATCCGAACCCGTGGCCTTGGTATTATGAGCACCGCACTCTCCCGAGTGAGCCACAGGCCGGCCCAAGACCCAGGGCTTTTGAAGTTACCCTGCAGTTACTCTGTCCCCATGGGTGTAGCCTGCACAGATTATATCCATCCTGACGTCCAGGGATGACTTCTACCGTCCTCCTCCTGAATGGGCAGGACCTTCCCTTTCTTCTGGATAGCTCCAGGAAGGCACATGTGCGGGTTTCCAGAATTCTCTTCCCACAGTATCCCTTCTCACCCTCAGGAGCTCCTGGAGTCCAGGCTGAGGGTCTTGAAGAAGGAACTGGACGACTATGAGGTGTTCCGGTCCACCGAAGAGAAGGAGAGCAAGGAGCTCCTGGTGAGCAGGGCACTACCCCCGGCCCCCCAACCATGTGGGCCTCCTGCGGGGTACAACAGAGGGCCACCCACCGCCAGGGCTGTGTGTGTGCTGTTGGAGTGTGTGCCTGTGAAACAGCACGGTGGATTTTAGAAAGACAATAGGGTGCATATTATATGAGGATACTTTAAAAAGTTCCTGGAGCTGGCAGGTTAGCTCAGTTGGTTAGAGTGCAGTGTTGTAACACTAAAGTCACAGTTTGGATCCCTGTACCCACCAAAAGGAGTTGAAAGATAATACAAATCTTTCTAGGAAAACAAACCAGAACTTTTGACAGTAAAAGAGAGTGCTAAAATAATCATTGTAGGACAGCTGGCTTAAACTGGAACTGTCCCAGTGAATCAGGATGTATAGTCACTCTAATATTACATAACACACCAGTTCAGTTCGGGCCTATGGAAACCTCTTGTAATTGAACACATTCATATTCTGAGGAGGTTTGGGGACCAGGTTTTCCGCAGCCCTTGTTGTGCAGCTGAGGTTACCCAGCACCATCCACTCCCCCTACCATCTGGTTGGGTTAATATCTTTTTTTTCTGGCAGCTGGCAGGTACCGGGATCTGAAACTTTGACCTTCTGTTATACCACCTCGCTCTTAGAGTGGAACAGGAAAGTGAAATGGGGCTCATTTGGGTTAAGTTGGGCAAACGTGGGTAACTGACTGTTATTTTATACCTGACAAGTTCACTTCCTAGCTCAATAAATATGAGGAAACTTCAAAAAGTTCATAGAAAGATTTGTATTATCTTTTAGTTCTATTTTTCCACAAATTTTGCGAAGTACCCTCATAGGTGATGAAAAAATAAAAGGATCTACTAGGGCCTGTTAGGGCAGGGTTATTCAGTTTTGGAGTTGGGAATTGGAGGAAGAGGAACTTGAGAACCCTCCTATCCTCGGGGTCAGGAGGGGACAGGGAAAAAACCTTGAATTCAGATACCCTAGTGTCCTTTCCTGACCCTCAACTGCATCTATTACACCTGCATCCAATGTGCATCCCAGACCCTTCTATCTGATCATTCACTTCACTCCACAAGGAAGAGCTCACCCCATCCCCCAACTCCCAGGTCTTCATTCCTCTTCTGCTGGAGAAAGAAGTGTATAGCTCTTCAGCCATTATTTTACATCCATGACCCAGAGGCCCTTCCCGAGCATGGGCCCTTCCTTCTCTGTCTCTGACCTAACTCCCCATAACATTGCTTAGTTCCTTCCACCTCTGTCCTCTTCCAACACCTACACATCCACCCCCACTTTGGCCCACACAGTCTTTATAATTACAAAATACCTGCTTAGTGAAACAACTAAGATAGAGTATGTACAACTATTGCCTCATGATAAAAAGGAAAATGAATACTTTTATTTGAAAATGCCCACAGGGCCAGCCATGGCTCACTCAGGAGAGTGTGGTGCTGATAACACCAAGGCCACGGGTTCAGATCCCATACAGGGATGGCCGGTTAGCTCACTGGGTGAGCGTGGTGCTGACAACACCAAGTCAAGGGTTAAGATCCCCTTACCGGTCATCTTTAAAAAAAAAAAAAGAAGTAGGGCTGGGTGGTTAGCTCACTTGGTACAGCATGGAGCTGATAACATCTAGGTCAAGTTGCCAAATAAATAAATAAAAATAAAAAGAAGTAGAGTGAAGAGTGAAAGTTTGATGGTAATGAAATAAATGTATGTGGGGAAGAAAAACCAACCTTAGTTTAATCTTTATGGTGGCCCCAAGAGGCACTAAAATATCACTCCCACTTTTCAAATGAGGAAACTGCAGCCTGGGTAGTTCTGGGGGAAATTTGACGTTGCCCTAGTCTACGTGATAGATCCCAGGCCCAAAGAGACACAGGAACACATCTGTGGCAGGGAGAAGAACAAAGCATGTGCTGAGGCTGTAGCTTGCACGGTGTTAGCATATTTAAAATAGAGTGTGTGAACAGCCTGCATATGTGGGTGTGCCTCTGATCCCCAAAGCATGAGGAAGATGGAACTCTGCCCTGTGGGATGATTCAGAGGCTGCTGTCCAAGTGTTATGTCTCCACACCCAAGTCCCCTCACCTCCCTAATTTCTCCCTCTCCTGGGACAGAAGCAGATGGCAGCGGAGCGAGAGAAGGTGGGGGCAGAGTTCCAGGCGCTGCGGGCCTTCCTGGTGGAACAGGAGGGCCGGCTTCTGGGCCGCCTGGAGGAGCTGTCCCGGGAAGTGACACAGAAGCTGAATGAGAACCTGGCCCAGCTTGGAGGTGAGATCACCCAGCTCTCCGAGATCAGCAGCCATATCCAGGAGACAGCTCGAAAGCCTGACCTTGACTTCCTCCAGGTGAGTATGGCTGAGCCAGGGCTTTGAGTCATTTTTCCTAGAGAACAGTATCAGATCCTGTTTAATAGAATCACATGATCTAGAGCTGAAGGAGACTGGAAAGAGGTGCCCTGATTCTCCTGGAGTTGGAAGTCTAAAGGGATGTGATAAAACTTTCTTGTCCATGAGCCATGATAATATATCTCACATTGTATTCCAGTATACACACGCTTGAGACAGAAGACTCATTACCTTTGTTACATGTGATGCACTTTGATGTTTTCTATTCTATTTTATTTCATTTAAAAAAAATAGTCACAATCCAATAGGTAAACTTCACAAACCACAAATGGGTCAAGAACAGTCATTCAAAGACACTGGTCTGAGTGACCAGTTGTTGCATAAAGGCTGTGACTTGTCTCAGATAGTTTTGAGGGCAGAGGTAACACTGAGTCCCACCAGATGGCTCCAGTGATGATTCTGCAATAAAGCAAGCATTTGCAGAGCTGTGGTAAGAGTCACATTGACGAGATACCCAGGAGCCAGCCACAGCTGGAACCGTTGCCAATAGTGCCTATGCAATAGTGGGGCATGGTACGCCTGCTGAGGGCTTATTCTCTTGGGGGCATGGCAAGGGGAAAGTTTTGTTTCCTTAAAACCTGATGCTGATTTGGTTTTCTTTCATCTTTCCTTCTAGGAATTTAAAAACACACTAAGCAGGTGAGTGAACCTAACAGTTCCTTGGGCCTTTCTAAGCTGGCTCTTCCCTTTTTCCACTGAGCTGTCTCTCTTCATTTCCCACACCTGATTGCTCACCTCCTGATGCCCCCATTTCCTTACATGGGTACCTTCCAACACAAATGTCTGCCTGTCTTGCCCATGAGTATTCCCGCACAAGGTCTAACTCTCCTTTTTCCACCTCTCTTTGCCAAGAGGACCTCACCATTCGAATTGTCACAGCCCAGATAGTGTTTGTGGGCCTTCTTCAGGGTCCCTGTCCTACAGGTGCAGCAATGTGCCTGGTGCCAAGCCAACCACTGTCTCTTCTGAGATGAAGAATAAAGTCTGGAATGTTTCCCTCAAGACCTTTGTCTTAAAGGGGTTGCTGAAGAAGTTCAAAGGTAGGGGCTGAGTATGGGGCGGGCCATGCACTGTGGGTAGGGATGGTATGTTTCTTGCAGTTCAGGGGTTCTAAGGGTGTGCCAAGGCCAGATTGGTGTGGGGAGGTGGCAGTGGCAAATCTATTCAGGACTCCCAGGGCATGTAGCTTCCCATAGGGACAGACAGGGTGGAGGGGTATTGGGGCAGAAAGAGGGCTGAGGAGGGATAGCTCAGGTTCAGACCAGCTCTGGGCAGAAGAGGGGGAAGTGGAGAGAGGTAGATCAAAATACTTGGGTGTTTTCCCTAGCCCCGTCCACACCCCCCATGCTTGGCTCAGTGCCTGTGCATCAGCTCTTGGCTTCTGGAGTATCTGGGGAATGATTGGTCGGTTGGTGTATAAATGTCGGAAGAGGTGATGTCCTTGCTAGACCATCTGCCATGTCATTCATGCACACTCTGCTTTGTTTCTCCTCCTCAGAAGATCTTCGTGAAGAGCTGGAGAAAGAGGAGAAAGGTAGGGATGATGGCTGTGATAGTAAGGATTATTTGGCCACACAGAGAACCTAATGCCTGCTGGTGACTGTCTCTCTGAGCTTTGCACCTGTTGGTTCCTTCCACCGCTGTCTCAGCAACTCTGCCAGTCTGCTCCCCTTTCCCCCTGGTCCTCTTCTGGGCAGTTCTGACTCCTGCAGGTGGCAGTGAGGCCTGTTGGCCTATAAGCTGTGGGCAGTCAGGAGCAGGAGTGCCCTGTGCCTTGGGATATTTAGATTGGGGAAGGCTTGTTCATCACTTGGATGAGCCTCTCTCCCCTGTTCCCACTCCTAGACATATGGAGACTTCTCCTGGGGATGGGGTTTATGTGCAGGGGACAGGGGAAACAAGGGGAGACTGGAGACAGGAAAGGAGGTGGTTCTCACTCCTGCAGAGCTCTGGAGTGTGTGAGATCCAGCACCAAGGGGAGAGTACATATTTCTGATGCTGATGACTGAGTTAAGTCAGAGTTTAGCTGGGTGGAATCTAAATCATCTGAGTAAGACCATGCCCATCCTCTGCTCAGAGCCCTGCGATAATATCTCTCACTCAGTAAAGGCCAGAGTCCTCAGGGTGGCCCTGAGGGATCTGGCCTCACTGCATACTCTCCCCCTGGTTTACTCTTTGCAGGCACACACTCTCTTTTCTGCTGCTGGATGCACCAAGCACACACTTGCACTGCACTGGCTACCACGCTGCCTGAAACAAGTTTCCCACAGACAGCCGCATGGCTGGTTTCCTCACTTCCTTTATGTCTCTGTTCAAATACACCTTTTCAGTGAAGGTCTTCCCTGGCCACTCTAGTGGAAATGACAGCCTGCTCTTTTGATTCCTCTTGTCTTCTGTATTTATCATTTTATTGGCTATTTATTTACAATCCAGTATTCCTGTCCTCCTGTAGCTTCTTTTCTCCCCCGGCTAGAAAGGAAACTACAGAAGGACAGGGATACTCTACAATCTTGTTCTCTGTGGTATTCCCAGGGCCTAGAACAGTGCTCACAATAAGTGTGCATATTTTAACTTTTTATTATGGGAAATTTCAAACATACTTAAAAGTAGAGAGAAGAGCAGAGAGAATGTTACATACCCATCATACATCTTCAGCAACTATCAATTCATGGCTAATATTTTTTATTATTAAATAAAATAATCCACCTCTTCCCACTGTTTTGTTTTATTTTTTGGTGACTGGCCAGTATGAGATCTGAACTCTTGACCCTGGTGTTATCAGTACCACACTCTAACCAAGTGAGCTAATCAGCCAGACCCCCACTGGATTATTTTAAAGCAAATCACAGATAACAGATCATTTCCATAAATGTCTTAGTATGTTATGTCTAAAGAGATAGACTTTTTAAAAAACATAACCACAAAACCATTATCACATATAGAATAATGAATGATTTTTTCTGGTATCTAATGATCAAATATCCCCAATTGTCTTTTTTTAAATTTTTATATTTTTTTCCCAAATGTCTTTTAAATTGGATTTGTTGAACTGTTTGAATTGAGATCCAGATCAGGTCCACACATTGCATTTGTCTGATTTCAATAAGTACTTGTTGAGTGAAAAAAAAGTAAAGTACCTGGGAAGCAGAGGGCTGAGGGTTGATTGGGCACTGGCACTGGACACTGGAAGGATTCTTGGAAGAAGGGGAGACAGGTTTGCAAAGAAGAGCGGGAGCATGGCCCTGAGAAGAGGGGGGCTATGCAAGGGGCCTGCATGGGGACATCTCTTCCTTATCTCTGCCCCACAGTGGAACTCACCTTGGACCCGGATACAGCCAATCCCCGCCTCATCCTCTCCCTGGATCTTAAGAGTGTGCGCCTTGGACAGCGGGCCCAGGACCTGCCCAACCACCCTCACCGCTTCGATACCAACACCCGCGTCCTGGCATCCTGCGGCTTCTCCTCTGGGCGGCACCACTGGGAGGTGGAAGTGGGCTCCAAGGATGGCTGGGCCTTTGGCGTGGCCCGCGAGAGTGTGCGCCGCAAGGGCCTCACACCCTTCACCCCTGAAGAGGGAGTCTGGGCGCTGCAGCTCAACAGTGGGCAGTACTGGGCTGTGACCAGCCCTGAGCGGACACCCCTTAGCTGTGGGCACCTGTCACGCGTGCGGGTGGCCTTGGACCTGGAGGTGGGGGCTGTGTCCTTCTATGCAGTGGAGGACATGCGCCACCTCTACACCTTCCGAGTCAACTTCCAGGAGCGTGTGTTCCCCCTTTTCTCTGTCTGCTCCACTGGCACCTACTTGCGAATCTGGCCTTGAGGAGGACTGCCCAGCATCTCAGGAAGGGGTGATCACTTATGGGAAAATATTTCCTCTTCCTGGCTACCCATGGGAAGGGATGATGCCCTCCACACTACTGTGCCAGGCTGCCCAAGAGAGACTGCTACAGAACAATTTCAAACTCTGGTCCAGTGGCTGTCCTCAGTTGCAAGAAGGCAGGTTTGGGCTTGGGCCAGCCAGACTCATTATCACTTCTGCTTTACCTTTTTGACAGCTGCCAGTTCTGCCTTGAAAGGTTAGGAGACCTCTGGATCCAGCTGGCCTGACAACGTCATCTACTCAGGAAAATCACTGTACTCCCAGCTCAGACAACAGTTGGGCCAGAACTGGAAGGAGACCGTTGACCCATACATGAAAGAAAAGCCCAGGGCAACAGCATATAGGCATTGCTACTCTCCAGTACTCCTTAGCCTGATGGCAGAGTGACATGTGCATCCTTAACCACAGTGACAATGAACACATGTCCTCACAGATACCTAACCCCCCATTTTCCAGTGCCAAAGTACAGACTTGCTTGGGTAAGGAGATCAAAGGTTCTGGAACATTGAAACACAAGTTGGCACTTATAATTTTACAGGTGCAATTAGCACCAGCACAGAAATTCACAGAGCACTAACATGCTCCTGACAGGTCCTTTCTGGAACTTGCCAAATGCATGCCAATAGCAGAGCACCCTGGTGCCAAGGCCTGCTCAGCCTGGGCACTGGGGGGCATTCACCTGGCCAGCGTCTTTATCCCCTTGGCTAATTGTTCCCCAGCTTCTGGATGGCTCGGCTTCTAGGAGGGTGGTAGTGGGACGTTGGGGAGATGGAAATATAGACAGTGAGCTCATCTCTAGGGGTGGCTTGGCTCATTCTCATCTCCCCTGGTCTGACTGCAGAAGCACAAGTATAAGCAAGGTTTTCTGCCAGTGTGAATGAGCATGTGTGTTTATGTGTGTAAGGAGTATATGCACGTGTATTTGGGGTGCGGTGGTGGGAAGGAATGTGTGGATTTTGGAGAGGGCATTTATGAGCATGTATATAGGGTTAGGCGCTGCAAACAGACCTAGGTCAATTTAGCCTTACCTTATTACTGATTTGTTGTTGTTGTTAAAGATTAATCACCCCATATTTTGATAAGGACCACAGGTTTTTCCCACTACCTGGCTACTAGGCTAGATGAATGCCAGTATCAGACCTAATTCTGTTCTGCATAGGTTGTTTAGACAGATGTGTTGACACATAGGGACAGTGACAGTCAAATAATCCCATCAGCAAGTGTCATGGAGCTTCAGTGCTCTGTCCTTTGAGATGCTTCAAGCACACTTTGCATACAGGGTTCTCATGGGGCAGGCATGATACTGCTCTAGAGGCAGACCCAGTGGACACAGCACCAGGCCCAGGCAATCAGAATCCTGTGTCCGTTGGATCCCTGTACTAGCCAGTGCCAAAAAAAAAAAAAAAACAAAAACAACTGTATCCTATGGGCTGGGGTCTGGGGACAGGACCATTTAAGAAGCCAGCCTACTGCTGGCCAGAGGGTGAGTCCTGTGTACTGTTCATAAATGGAGAGTAGCTCTACAACACTGTAGCCAATCTACATATTTAAATAGCACTGATTTCCACAAGGAAAACCCATTTCTAAAATTCATTTGCTAATTAAATTGCCTAATATTATCATCAAGCCCTAATGTTATCTGGGTTTTGTAAAGCTTTTTTGGTGGGGAGGCAGGGTGGGGTGCAGTTGGCCAGTACAGGGATCCAAATGCATGACTTTGGTTTATATGGCTTTTTGATTTTTATCACAATTCCTTTTGTACCATCTAATAACTGTGCTGAGTATCACAACATATACTACAGGTCACAGAAGGTGAGACATCCAGTGGAGGTGCCATATGTGCCTGTAGGGCCAGGCTGGGTGCTGTGGGGTGGCTGTCCACATGCATATTTTCAGTTTTTATGTTTGCGAATGTAATTGTGCATCTATCAGAGAATGTGTATTTGCAGATAACTACATAGATATCTGTATATCTGAAGAGATGTAACAACAGTTACCATAATAATTGCATGTGGAGGGGAAAAGATGTTCTTTTCATGGTCACCAGGGCAGTGCAGTGACTTGGATGTAACATGTTAGTGTGAGAGTATGTGTGTGCATTTTCCTTTGCCATCCTTTGGGGTCATAAGCTCTCTGAGACACCTGGCTCTCTGAGAACAATGTCCTTTCTTACCCCACCTATTAGTCCCAGATCTCTGTGAGCTTCAGAGCCTTGAGAACCCAGGCCCCTGCCACCAGACTCTCACAGGGCTCCTCAGCATCCAGACTGGTGGCACCCAGGGGCCTGCCTCTGGCCTGGCCACCCTGTGCCCCAAGTCAGCTGGCCTGGCAGGGGCCATAGGGCAGGCTGGGCCACCAGGCCAAGGTCCACCATATGCAGCACCACTTTCTGTCCTTTGCCAGGCTAGGAATCCTGTCCCTCACCTGGGCCCTAATTCTCTGTCCTCCACCTCATGGGCCCTTTAGCGGCCCTGAAGACTAGTTTCTCAGTCAAGGCATTCCGTCAGGTTTGCCTTTTCCTTATTCACCCAAAGGTGAGGTAGGGGCTAAGCGCCCCACCTACACCCGCCTTGACCCAGTCCTTTTGGGTCCAGCACCTCCAAACACCCTGACCTGATCTCCCCACTGCTCCCTCATTCACTACCCAGCCCACTCCAGGTCCCACCTTAACAACTCGCACCTGGATTCGCCGCAGGACAGTCCTATTGACACCCTTCCCCTAACCCTTCCTGTAGCCCTGACCTCTGGACCCTCATCCTAACTCCACAAGCCAAAGCCCCGGCTCCCCAGTCCTGCCGTCGCCTCTGACCACCAGCCCGCCCCATCTAAGGTTCCCGGCGCTCCTCACAGTTCCGCCCGCCGTAGGCACCGGCCCCGCCCGCCGCACGCCCCCGCGCGCGCGGAACGTCGGACCTGTCTCGCAGGGCTCTCTCCCAGGGTTTACGGCTGGGTCGCAGCGCCTACAATTACTGATCTCTCCAACGACCCGCAGCTGTTGGGCAGAAAAATACAGCCCCGGTTTCGTTACCCGACTCCTTGATTTGTCAGTCTGCGGCTGCGCGGCCACGGCGGCAGCGTCAACCACTAGTGCGCAGGAGACAAGCGTGCAGCCGGCTCCATAGCTCAGGGGTTAGAGCACTGGTCTTGTAAACCAGGGGTCGCGAGTTCAAATCTCGCTGGGGCCTAGGGGAGGCGTTTTCCCCCGTTTTTTTCATCGCTTTCAGAAAATACGAAAATAGGTGAGCCTTCCTGGGAGGCCAGATCCTGGCGGAGTTAGCTCCGCTTTGCCCCTCAGGTACGAGCCGCCCAACTCTCCTTCTACCTTCCCGGCATCTGCGGAAGAGCCAGACCCATTACCTCCTTTCGTTTCGAGCACTGGTTCTCCGACCCCGTGCGCTCTCTGTCCCGCGATCCTCCGCGAGCTCATGGTGGGTTTCTCCGTTCTTCTGTCGCCACTTGGGCCAAGGCTCGCCCTAGTCTCTCATCCTTTGCTGGGTGGAATCCACTCAGAAGGATAGAGACGACGACATTGACGCGTTCCGTGCCCACGCGGCGTTCGTCTTCCCCCTCCACGCGCGCTGAGCTTTGGGTCTGCTGCTCTGCCGCGGCGGCCTGTGTCCTTGGCCTCTCGGTTGCTACAGCCTCGGTATTCTAAGTATTCGCTTCTCTTCTCTGTGGAATTATGTAAAGAAATGTGCAAACGTCCACATTCGTGACAGCCGGGTCTAAAGACTATAGCCTGGCGGGGGGGAGGTATAATAAAATTAAAAAATAAAAGCTGTAGCCTTGTCACATTCGCTTCCAGTCTTTTTTTTTTTTTTTTTTTTTTTTTTTTAACGCATTTAGTTTCTTTTAAACAAAAAATTTACACAACTGATGTATACTGACCTTAGGACTTTTACTTATTAATTTACGCTGTTGACAGAAGTGAGGTGTACAAAATGAGCCTCAGTTCTCTGAACAACCGGGCGCTGCCCGATGTGCAGGACCAGGCCTGGTGGGGGTCTGGGGGCACCCTCCCTCCGCAGCCTTCCCGGGCACAACGCGCCCTGGCGGCCTTGGCAGAGGCGTGGCCCGCTGCCGCGGAGCATTCCCAAATCTCTGGAGTCCTCTTTGCAGCCTATGGAAACCTCAGAGAGACCCTGAGCGAGTCATGGGGCGGCGGCCAACTGTCGGCACCGCTCCAGGGTTGCTCAGGATTCGACAACAGAATTCGCACCCAGTACACCAGAGGAGAGAAAACCACTCGACGTAGAGGTAGTGGTAGAGGCCAGAAGAGGAGTGAATGGAATGAGTGGGGTGCACGGAGTAGGGAACAGGTATCAGTGGCCCATGTCAGGAGGCACACGCTTCCCTCCCTCGTCCAGGCCCGCTCCCATCCAAAGAGCCAAGATTTGGGGTCAAGACCTGGACGCGTCCTGGGATCCTCGGACTCGTCACCCCCAAAGCGCCTGCCCCACAGGAATTTTACCTTACTGTAAAAGCTGGATCGCGGGGACCAACGGCGACCTACAACGGGGCTTAAATATAGCCCACCCTCTCCACTAAGCCCGTAGATTTCCAGGGTGTGTGTGTGTGTGTGTGTCTGTGCGTGTGTGTGGGGGGGGCGGGGGGGGGCAGGTGGTCCCTGATAATAGTTGAATAAACTGGTGAATTAACCTCAGGCCATGCACTCAGGAGGATCCAGAGTCTGGGCATGACAGCCGTGCCCAAGGAAGGGCGGCCGAGTACATTCACAGGTCACCTGGCAGAATCAGAATCAGGCTGGATCCAGGTGACGTGCTGGAAGGAGGGTTCCCAGGCTCACGCCCTTGTACCGCTGGTGGCAGAGGCCTGTGTTGTCACCTCTAACAGAGTGACGGAGACGCAAGCGTTAAGAGCGATGGGTAGCCTGAAGGGACTGCTCCGAGACGACTCCTTCCAGGAAGGAGTAGCAAGGCACAGCCCCAAGTCAGTTTTTGCTTCAGCTTTTATTGTAAAGACAAGAAAGTCACAGAAGAAAAACAGATGGTTAATCAATCATAGTGAAAATATAAACTGGCTATGTGACAAACTTCATTTAAGCATGTATAGATCAAAGCAATAAAACAGATCAAGCAATATACCATCAAAAGGAGTCATAAAACTAAGCTATGTGACCTACAAAAAGAAACCATGAGATAATCACCAAAGCGCCCAACTCCCTAAGAATTTCAAAGGAGTAGCCTAGGGCGAGATGGGGAACGTCCCCCAGGCACTAACTAATCTAACAGAATATCCTTGAAGATTTTAATTTACATACTTTCCAATTATTTAGGTCTAGCTGTACTAAGGGCAACTGCCCCCAGAACAATCCCCGTTCTGCTTCAATTTTCTTATCTGCATCAAAGGCTTTAGTCCCGTGTACGTTTTCTGGTCTTTCTCAATCTCAGCATCCCTACGTGTTTTCCGAAGGGTTGGGCTTTGGCCCCCTAACTATAGGCTTTGGCCTCCTCAACTAAGGACTTTGGTCTTGTAAAATTTCTGTATCTAAATTCTATCTCATTAATAACTTCTTAGTCAATATCCTCTACAGTGTGTGCTAGGACTGGGTTGAAGGAGGGCTATTCGGGGTGGGACGGACACTTGGGTGGGTCAGCTCACCTGGGATATTCATCGTGGGAAGAGCCAAAGGCCAAGGATGTAACCCAGGGAGGTCCTGCGTGGAAGGGACAGAGAAGAGTGAGTGGAGCGGTCAGTGCAGAGGCCGAGCAAGATCGCCGAGAATTAGAAGGGAAAAATTAGCATTTTTTCCCTCAGGGTAGGTTAACCACCTTCCTTCTCCAGTACTGTTTCATCACAGCCATCTGTGTAAGAAATTACTCTGCCGGTGACACAAAAATAGACCTGCGGCCCAGCTCTGAGTGGGTTATCGCGAATTTTACAGCAGGGAATTGAATCACTATTTTTTACTACTAAATAACCTAGTGCAATTAAAACCCTTTGGGTGAAGCAGGCCCGAGGCAAGGGAGGGGAAGAAATCCCGCAGAGCTGGGGCCTCGGTCCGCCCTTTGCAGGAGGCCCTGGGGGCAATCCCGGGACCGCGCGGAGGCAGGAGCTGGGGCACCAGGCCGCGGCAGTGCGCGTGCGTGCGCACGCGGAGGCGTCTCTGAGGCTGCGCACCAACCACGCTGTCCCGCGTCACCCGGGAGAGAGCCGGTTCCCCATCACCGCTCATTTCTGCCTCACACTTTCCTACATTTTCTGAACATTTTATAAATAAGTATGTATTGCTTTTTATATTTTCGTAAAACGGTAAAGACGACCTTCCGCCCCTGCACCAGGCGCGCCAGTCCGACGGCACGACCTGGGCTTCTCTTCGCCTCTCGCGGCTCCCGACCCAGCCGTTCCAGCGCCCCCTCCAAGCACGGCGTTCTCTTCCGGACCCCTCCGGTTCGCCCCGAGTCAGCGCCCCGCCCCCGATCTTCAAGATTCGCGCCTTACTTGGGCTCTCTAAGGAGGGGGCGCCCAGCCCTGCCAGCTTCCTCGAGT
Source organism: Galeopterus variegatus (assembly GCF_000696425.1). Lineage (NCBI taxonomy): Eukaryota > Metazoa > Chordata > Mammalia > Dermoptera > Cynocephalidae > Galeopterus > Galeopterus variegatus. The sequence continues at coordinate 278,226 of NW_007728485.1, forward strand.
GTGTGTCCCCGGCAGAGAGGCGTTCATTCGTATTCCAAGAGATCTCAGAGGCGTCCGGGGACACGCAGTATTTACGTAGCGCCAAGCTGCCTGCGGCTGCGTTAATGGCGTGGACATGAGTAGGGATAGGTTTTGCTTGAGGAACTCCAAAACCCTGAGGGCGGCTCAAAACGTCCAGAGATAAAACCCACTTTTTTAGGCGGTACTTTAGTGCACGTAGAATAGCACTATGGAAAGATCCATATACTATCACGTCAGCTGGCTCGTTGGTCTAGGGGTATGATTCTCGCTTTGGGTGCGAGAGGTCCCGGGTTCAAATCCCGGACGAGCCCACCCAGCTGTTTTGCTGATAACTACGAAGATCTCCTTACATTGATTGTTTTTGTACTAGATTCTAGCCAAGGGGCGCACCGGCAAGATTTCCCGGAGAGCTGAGGGTCGGGAAGAGCGCGGATAAGAGAGTGGGTGAACCAGCCAGTAACCAGGGGTCGCTGGTGAGAGATAGGACACCGAGCCCTGCACGAGTTTCTCTGCCCATGTGAGTTCTAGGGCCCTAGCTTAGGCGCAGAAGCATGTATCCCGTGATACCTGAGAGTCCCTGAATAGTAATGTATGTAATAATACAAGAGCCCGCACACGGCGGGTTTCCGTAGTGTAGTGGTTATCACGTTCGCCTAACACGCGAAAGGTCCCCGGTTCGAAACCGGGCGGAAACAGTGTTCCTGTTTTACTTACCGATTGAAATCCATCACACTGAGAAAAAGCTGAGACTCGTTGAGAAAAAGCTGAGACTCTTTCAGGACAACCCACCGCTATGTCCACGTGGTCTCCTAGGAAGGTTGGAAAGGTATCCATACCTCTGCCTTCCTGCCTCAACCTTGGGCACCTGTGAAACACCTGAACGCATCTCATTTGTCGGCGATACCTGCGCGGAAGGAGGAGAACGAAGTCGGTCTACCGCACAGCCGTCTGCTGCCAAACGTAACCCCACATCCCGCTTATGTGGCATTGCGAGGACTGGCTTGCTCGTTTTGAGTACTCCTGTATGTAATCCATTGCGGAGAGGGGAGGGAGGAGAAGGTAACACTATCCAACGGCTGGGCAGCGGTGGAATTTGAACCTCACCCCCAAAGGGACTGGAGCCATAATCCAGCCCCTTAGATCCCTCGGCCACGCAGTTTAATTAGGTGGCGGTGGAGAAACCTTTACGTGTAATCCTTCAGCATAATGTCCCCAAGGTTCTTCAGCAAACACAGCGTTGAATCTACAGGTCATTGCAGAACGACATCCCTTTCAGCAGGAAGCAGGATTCCCTTGGACAGAGCCGTTGCGTGGAAACTGGGCTGCTGCTTTTTATTTTTTATTTTTATTCAATCATAATTGATTATACATATTTTTGGGGTTCAACGTTGACATATGTTGATCAAATCAATATTACTAGCATATATATTGTTACAAATCGTACTTATTCTTTATGCCCCTTGTCCAGTCTCTCCCCCTCCCCCTCCTCCCTCCCCCCTCTAATTACCCTAGATTTCTTCTCTCCTTCTGAAAGAGTAATGGTTACTCTGTTGATTTGTTGCCTAGATGATCTGTCCAATGCTGAGAGGTGTGTTCAGGTCCCCCACTATTATCATAGAGCAGATGCTTCTTCTGTCACTCTGGAATGGGCTTTGTGGAGAGAGACATCCTCTTCTTTTCTTTATCTCTGCTGGTGACTCTTCTTGTGTCAATGCACTCCAGTGGCTGGTGGACCATCTGCGTGGTGGTTGTGGCATCTAGCTGCTTTCATGGCAGCCATGGTTATTGTGGTGGCTGTGGTGGGCCACCCACATGGAGGTGATGTTTTCGGCATGCTCCTTACCTAGTTGGTGCTGGTGATGGTGGTGTGCCTGGTTGTGGAAGGGGATCTGGTCCCCACTCCATGCTTCAGGACCCCAGGTGGCCCATGGCTCTGGTTGTGTACTTGGTTGTCCCCCCTTTCTGGCTTGGCAGACCAGGAGACTTACGGTCCTTCTAGGTGTTATAGATGTACTTTGGTGAAATGAGACCTTTAATAGTTAATATCAAACTTTGTCTCTGGTTGTGGGTACTCTGTTTTTTCTTTCAGTTCTGTGTTGAATTATTTGCTGTTCCCACCACTTAAACTCTATGCTGGAACTAATTTGTTGTCCTTTGCTTACTTCTAAAGTGGAGGAACTTCCTGTGGAGACCAGTACTTGAGCTCTGTGGTTAAGCTAAATTGCTGCTTTGTTGTTGATTCCCTGAGGAAGGCTGTTTGTACAGCTCAGGTTTTAATGGTTGACTTTATAGGACTTCTGGGTTTAGTGAAATCCGATATAACTTGGTTGTGTAGAAACACTGGTCTGGGCCTGAGTCTTTTCAGCAAACTGCACCCCATGCAATTTTGTATTACTGACCAGTCTCCTCCGAGTGGTCCTATGCTGATTGGGGGGCAGATCAGCTGTCCTTGCTGTGCCCCAGTGTTCTCCTGGTGGGCCTGTCTCCCCCACTGCCCTTGCTGCAAACACTTCCCATGGGGCGAGCTGTACACCAGTCCCTTGCAATGACTCACTGGCCTCTGAGTGGCTCCTTTTTTTCAGTTGTGTGGCTCTTCGCTTCTGTGTGGGTCCACAGGAACCCTATTAGTGGTCTTGCTGGCCTGGGGGGCTACTAAGGCCCTCTTCTCCCCTGCCACCTCCATGCAACTTCATCTGAAGGACACAGCTGTGACTTTTGCCGGCTCCTGCTCGTGCACTCAACAGCTCCAGCCTGGAGGTGGCTGGGGCTCAAAATGGTTGGAGAGGTTTTTTTCTTTCTCTCATCATGGATTCTCTGGCCTTCATGCACTCTGTAGGTCTCTCCTCTTCTTCCCCTGAGCTCTAGTGGCCCCGGCTTGGCTGTCATTGCTTTTTAATAGTTGTTTTGTGGGAGAGAGTGATGCTGGGGACAGTCTATTCTGCCATCTTGGAGACTGGAGTTCATAGAGCAGACCTGAAGATCTGGTTTTGGGAAGGACTCTCAAGAAGTTGCCTCTGCCATTCCACTTTGGGGAGCGGGCATAGGCACAGGGGAAACCTTCTACACTCTCACTTTTTTCCTTTCTTTCTCAACTGTGAGTGTGTATTGTTTTTATAAACTAAAAAAGGAGGAGAAAACCTGCACACCCACTCCCACTTTAATTTTTATTTATTTTTTCAACTTCTGCTCTTTCTTTTTTTAATTTTAATTTTTATTGAATCAAAATTGGTTATACATATTTTTGGGGTTCAACATTGAGATATGTTGATCAAATCAATATTACCAGCATATATATTGTTACAAATCATAATAATTCTTTTTTTTTTTTTTTAAAGATGACCGGTGAGGGGATCTTAACCCTTGACTTGGTGTCGTCAGCACCACGCTCACCCAGTGAGCCAACCGGCCATCCCTATATGGGATCCGAACCTGTGGCCTTGGTGTTATCAGCACCGCACTCTCCTGAGTGAGCCACGGGCCAGCCCGAAATCATAATTATTCTTTATGCCCCTTGTCCAATCTCTCCCCATTCCCCTCTCTCTCCCCCCTTCCCCCTCTAATTACCCTAGATTTCTTGTCTCCTTCTGAAAGAATAATGGTTACGTTGTTGATTTGTTGCCTAGATGATCTGTCCAATGCTGAAAGGTGTGATCAGGTCCCCCAATATTATCATAGAGCAGATGCTTCTTCTGCCACTCTGAAATGGGCTTTGTGGACAGAGATGTCCTCTTCTTTTCTTTATCTCTGCTGGTGACTCTTCTTGTGTCAATGCACTCCAGTGGCTGGTGGACTATCTGTGTGGTGTTTGTGGCATCTAGCCACTTTAGAGGCAGGCATGGTTATAGTAGTGGCTGTGGTGGGCCACCCACATGGAGGTAGTGTTTTTGGCATGCTCCTTTGTGCTGGCAGTGTGCCTGGTTGTGGGGCATGTCCAGTCTCTGGATCCATGCCTTGGGACCTCACGTGCCTTTAATGGGATATTCAAAGAGGGGAGAGTAACCAATTCTAGAGTAGAATAAACTGGAATTACTGCTGCCTCCCAGTGAAGATATTTCCTAATATATGGTTCCCTAATGTAAAGATTGCAGTATGATTCTCATAACTCTATATAGCTGTGTGTCTGCTCTTAATCACATGTGTTTGTCCTACAGATCTCAGAAACATGCAGAGATGTTCTTAGCTGAGGATGTCATGTTTTAACAACTTGACCTTCCATTCAGTTGGGACCATCTTTGCCACACAGTGAAGTTCCCAGTGTGGATTAAGAAATGTGTCTGTAAAACCATGAGGAATCACGAATTGACCACAGACAGCCCTTGCCATTAGTATTTCCCCATCTCCCCAACTAAGAGCATTAACTTCTAACAAGAGAATTCTGATTTGGAATCTGGGATCATTAAAACGTAAAAAAAGAAATAAACTTTTACTTTGAAATAATTATAGATTCATGGAAAGTTGCAAAGAAATTCAAAGGGAGGTTCCTTGCACCTTTCACCTGTCCTCTCCAATGATGACATCTTGCATAACTATAGTACAGTAACAAAATGAGGAAATCGACGGTCTGTCACTGCAAGGCTCCCTCAGACTTCTCATTCATAACTTCACACAACCCTCCAATCTCCCCTGTTCTCTAGCCCTGAACCCTGACAGCCATTAATCTGTTTTCTGTCTCTACAATCTTGTTACTTCAAAAATGTTATATGAAGGTACTTCAAAAAGTTCATGAAAAAATTTGTATTATCTTTTAATTCTATTTTTCTCTGAACTTTTTGAAGTACCCTCATATAAATGTAATAATACAGAATATGGTCCCTAGAGATTGGCTTTTTTTTTTTCTTTTTGTAGCTGGCAGGTAGGGGGCTTTTTTCATTTAGCACAGTCCCCTTGGAATTCATCCCAAATGTATCAATAGTTCATTTCTTTTTATTGTTGAGTAGTATGTAATAAATGTACTATAAATGTACCACACTGTATTTAACCATTCACCTGTTGATATTTGCATCGTCTCCAGTTTTTTATTGTTATGAATAAAGCTGCTAGTAATATCTATGTATGAGTTTTCACATGAACATAACTTTGCATTTTTCTGGGATAAATGCTTGACTGTAATTCCTAGGTCATGTGCTAAGTGCATTTTTGGTAGTTTTATAAGAAATTACCAAACTTTTCCAGTATGGCTGTATCATTTTGTATTTCCATCAGCATTGTATGAGAGATTCATTTTCTCTGCATCTTCGCTAGCATTGGTGTTATCACTATTTTTTATTTTAGCTGTTATAGTAAGTGTTGCTTTGTCTCCCACGGATTTGTCACCCCTTTTCCCCTGGGTGACAGAGTCACCAACGATTACTCAAATCCCATCTCTTCTGAGCAGTGAGAATCCCCGAAAAGGGGTTAATCTCCTGGAACCCTCAAGACAGGCATTTCTTCCATTTGGGAAATTAATCATGAGTTGGGGTTCTCTTCCCGCATTTATTCTCCAGACCAGGAAGTTACAGGAAGAGAACATAGGTGGGTTTTTTTTTGCTAAGTATAGTTTAACAAGTTTAACACTAGAAGTTGATAACATTCAGTGAGAAAAGCAAGGTGACATTCCATAATGTAATTTTCAAGAA
>NW_007728485.1:283871-292674 GCF_000696425.1 Galeopterus variegatus
TGTGTCAATGCACTCCAGTGGCTGGTGGACCATCTGCGTGGTGGTTGTGGCATCTAGCTGCTTTCATGGCAGCCATGGTTTTTGTGGTGGCTGTGGTGGGCCACCCACATGGAGGTGATGTTTTCGGCATGTTCCTTACCTAGTTGGTGCTGGTGATGGTGGTGTGCCTGGTTGTGGAAGGGGATCTGGTCCCCACTCCATGCTTCAGGACCCCAGGTGGCCCATGGCTCTGGTTGTGTACTTGGTTGTCCCCCCTTTCTGGCTTGGCAGACCAGGAGACTTACGGTCCTTCTAGGTGTTATAGATGTACTTTGGTGAAATGAGACCTTTAATAGTTAATATCAAACTTTGTCTCTGGTTGTGGGTACTCTGTTTTTTCTTTCAGTTCTGTGTTGAATTATTTGCTGTTCCCACCACTTAAACTCTATGCTGGAACTAATTTGTTGTCCTTTGCTTACTTCTAAAGTGGAGGAACTTCCTGTGGAGACCAGTACTTGAGCTCTGTGGTTAAGCTAAATTGCTGCTTTGCTGTTGATTCCCTGAGGAAGGCTGTTTGTACAGCTCAGGTTTTAATGGTTGACTTTATAGGACTTCTGGGTTTAGTGAAATCCGATATAACTTGGTTGTGTAGAAACACTGGTCTGGGCCTGAGTCTTTTCAGCAAACTGCACCCCATGCAATTTTGTATTACTGACCAGTCTCCTCCGAGTGGTCCTATGCTGATTGGGGGGCAGATCAGCTGTCCTTGCTGTGCCCCAGTGTTCTCCTGGTGGGCCTGTCTCCCCCACTGCCCTTGCTGCAAACACTTCCCATGGGGCGAGCTGTACACCAGTCCCTTGCAATGACTCACTGGCCTCTGAGTGGCTCCTTTTTTTCAGTTGTGTGGCTCTTCGCTTCTGTGTGGGTCCACAGGAACCCTATTAGTGGTCTTGCTGGCCTGGGGGGCTACTAAGGCCCTCTTCTCCCCTGCCACCTCCATGCAACTTCATCTGAAGGACACAGCTGTGACTTTTGCCGGCTCCTGCTCGTGCACTCAACAGCTCCAGCCTGGAGGTGGCTGGGGCTCAAAATGGTTGGAGAGGTTTTTTTCTTTCTCTCATCATGGATTCTCTGGCCTTCATGCACTCTGTAGGTCTCTCCTCTTCTTCCCCTGAGCTCTAGTGGCCCCGGCTTGGCTGTCATTGCTTTTTAATAGTTGTTTTGTGGGAGAGAGTGATGCTGGGGACAGTCTATTCTGCCATCTTGGAGACTGGAGTTCATAGAGCAGACCTGAAGATCTGGTTTTGGGAAGGACTCTCAAGAAGTTGCCTCTGCCATTCCACTTTGGGGAGCGGGCATAGGCACAGGGGAAACCTTCTACACTCTCACTTTTTTCCTTTCTTTCTCAACTGTGAGTGTGTATTGTTTTTATAAACTAAAAAAGGAGGAGAAAACCTGCACACCCACTCCCACTTTAATTTTTATTTATTTTTTCAACTTCTGCTCTTTCTTTTTTTAATTTTAATTTTTATTGAATCAAAATTGGTTATACATATTTTTGGGGTTCAACATTGAGATATGTTGATCAAATCAATATTACCAGCATATATATTGTTACAAATCATAATAATTCTTTTTTTTTTTTTTTAAAGATGACCGGTGAGGGGATCTTAACCCTTGACTTGGTGTCGTCAGCACCACGCTCACCCAGTGAGCCAACCGGCCATCCCTATATGGGATCCGAACCTGTGGCCTTGGTGTTATCAGCACCGCACTCTCCTGAGTGAGCCACGGGCCAGCCCGAAATCATAATTATTCTTTATGCCCCTTGTCCAATCTCTCCCCATTCCCCTCTCTCTCCCCCCTTCCCCCTCTAATTACCCTAGATTTCTTGTCTCCTTCTGAAAGAATAATGGTTACGTTGTTGATTTGTTGCCTAGATGATCTGTCCAATGCTGAAAGGTGTGATCAGGTCCCCCAATATTATCATAGAGCAGATGCTTCTTCTGCCACTCTGAAATGGGCTTTGTGGACAGAGATGTCCTCTTCTTTTCTTTATCTCTGCTGGTGACTCTTCTTGTGTCAATGCACTCCAGTGGCTGGTGGACTATCTGTGTGGTGTTTGTGGCATCTAGCCACTTTAGAGGCAGGCATGGTTATAGTAGTGGCTGTGGTGGGCCACCCACATGGAGGTAGTGTTTTTGGCATGCTCCTTTGTGCTGGCAGTGTGCCTGGTTGTGGGGCATGTCCAGTCTCTGGATCCATGCCTTGGGACCTCACGTGGGCCCCAAGGCACTGGCAGTGTGCCTGGTTGTGGGCAGGAGGTCCAGTCCCCTTCTCCATGCCTCAAGTCCCTGGGTGGGCCCCGAGGTGCTGGTGTGGTGTGCCTGGTTTTGGGACCCACTCCCATTTTTTAAAAAAATCTATAACATTTTGGCCTTGGCACTGATATTCAGAAATGTCTCTTTAGTGATCATGTTGGCTGCTTTTCTCAAAGACCTCCTTCTATGCAGTTATGCTGCCTGAAGTTTCTACCTTCTAAATAAGTTTTCCAGCTCTAGGTATCTGGTCTTGAGAGGACTTTTGTCAAAACATGCTTGATTGGGCTGGCCCATGGCTCACTTGGGAGAGTGTGGTGATAATAAAACCAAGGCCAAGGGTTTGGATCCCCATATAGGGATGGCCGGTTAGCTCACATGGGAGAACATGGTGCTGACAACACCAAGTCAAGGGTTAAGATGGGTAAGGGTACTGGTCATCTTTTTTAAAAAAACATATTTGATTGCACTCTGTATGGAGAATTTTTTTTTCCTGATAGAAAAATTCATTAAATTTATTTAAAAAAAATAGGAAAATCTATAGGAAAAAAAATTACCTGTAAAACCATTACTCAGAAATAATAATCAATATTTGGTGGAGGAATCTTCATTTGTTTTTCTATTGATTTTTCCCTGCACCAGTTTATCTATATCCTTAGTTGTGATCTTGCTGAAGATACAGATTTAAATCATGCTGTTTAAACTTATTTTGTGTCATTAAATCTTCCCAAACCTTGTTTGAATGCCTGGCTCAAATTCCAGAAGATGGAAGGAGTCTGATTTCTGTTTCTGACCCTGCCTTTAATGGGATATTCAAAGAGGGGAGAGTAACCAATGGGCAGTGTGCCTGGTTGTGGGGCATGTCCAGTCTCTGGATCCATGCCTTGGGACCTCACGTGCCTTTAATGGGATATTCAAAGAGGGGAGAGTAACCAATGCTAGAGTAGAATAAACTGGAATTACTGCTGCCTCCCAGTGAAGATATTTCCTAATATATGGTTCCCTAATGTAAAGATTGCAGTATGATTCTCATAACTCTATATAGCTGTGTGTCTGCTCTTAATCACATGTGTTTGTCCTACAGATCTCAGAAACATGCAGAGATGTTCTTAGCTGAGGATGTCATGTTTTAACAACTTGACCTTCCATTCAGTTGGGACCATCTTTGCCACACAGTGAAGTTCCCAGTGTGGATTAAGAAATGTGTCTGTAAAACCATGAGGAATCACGAATTGACCACAGACAGCCCTTGCCATTAGTATTTCCCCATCTCCCCAACTAAGAGCATTAACTTCTAACAAGAGAATTCTGATTTGGAATCTGGGATCATTAAAACGTAAAAAAAGAAATAAACTTTTACTTTGAAATAATTATAGATTCATGGAAAGTTGCAAAGAAATTCAAAGGGAGGTTCCTTGCACCTTTCACCTGTCCTCTCCAATGATGACATCTTGCATAACTATAGTACAGTAACAAAATGAGGAAATCGACGGTCTGTCACTGCAAGGCTCCCTCAGACTTCTCATTCATAACTTCACACAACCCTCCAATCTCCCCTGTTCTCTAGCCCTGAACCCTGACAGCCATTAATCTGTTTTCTGTCTCTACAATCTTGTTACTTCAAAAATGTTATATGAAGGTACTTCAAAAAGTTCATGAAAAAATTTGTATTATCTTTTAATTCTATTTTTCTCTGAACTTTTTGAAGTACCCTCATATAAATGTAATAATACAGAATATGGTCCCTAGAGATTGGCTTTTTTTTTTTCTTTTTGTAGCTGGCAGGTAGGGGGCTTTTTTCATTTAGCACAGTCCCCTTGGAATTCATCCCAAATGTATCAATAGTTCATTTCTTTTTATTGTTGAGTAGTATGTAATAAATGTACTATAAATGTACCACACTGTATTTAACCATTCACCTGTTGATATTTGCATCGTCTCCAGTTTTTTATTGTTATGAATAAAGCTGCTAGTAATATCTATGTATGAGTTTTCACATGAACATAACTTTGCATTTTTCTGGGATAAATGCTTGACTGTAATTCCTAGGTCATATGCTAAGTGCATTTTTGGTAGTTTTATAAGAAATTACCAAACTTTTCCAGTATGGCTGTATCATTTTGTATTTCCATCAGCATTGTATGAGAGATTCATTTTCTCTGCATCTTCGCTAGCATTGGTGTTATCACTATTTTTTATTTTAGCTGTTATAGTAAGTGTTGCTTTGTCTCCCACGGATTTGTCACCCCTTTTCCCCTGGGTGACAGAGTCACCAACGATTACTCAAATCCCATCTCTTCTGAGCAGTGAGAATCCCCGAAAAGGGGTTAATCTCCTGGAACCCTCAAGACAGGCATTTCTTCCATTTGGGAAATTAATCATGTGTTTTCTGTCTCTACAATCTTGTTACTTCAAAAATGTTATATGAAGGTACTTCAAAAAGTTCATGAAAAAATTTGTATTATCTTTTAATTCTATTTTTCTCTGAACTTTTTGAAGTACCCTCATATAAATGTAATAATACAGAATATGGTCCCTAGAGATTGGCTTTTTTTTTTTCTTTTTGTAGCTGGCAGGGAGGGGGCTTTTTTCATTTAGCACAGTCCCCTTGGAATTCATCCCAAATGTATCAATAGTTCATTTCTTTTTATTGTTGAGTAGTATGTAATAAATGTACTATAAATGTACCACACTGTATTTAACCATTCACCTGTTGATATTTGCATCGTCTCCAGTTTTTTATTGTTATGAATAAAGCTGCTAGTAATATCTATGTATGAGTTTTCACATGAACATAACTTTGCATTTTTCTGGGATAAATGCTTGACTGTAATTCCTAGGTCATGTGCTAAGTGCATTTTTGGTAGTTTTATAAGAAATTACCAAACTTTTCCAGTATGGCTGTATCATTTTGTATTTCCATCAGCATTGTATGAGAGATTCATTTTCTCTGCATCTTTGCTAGCATTGGTGTTATCACTATTTTTTATTTTAGCTGTTATAGTAAGTGTTGCTTTGTCTCCCACGGATTTGTCACCCCTTTTCCCCTGGGTGACAGAGTCACCAACGATTACTCAAATCCCATCTCTTCTGAGCAGTGAGAATCCCCGAAAAGGGGTTAATCTCCTGGAACCCTCAAGACAGGCATTTCTTCCATTTGGGAAATTAATCATGAGTTGGGGTTCTCTTCCCGCATTTATTCTCCAGACCAGGAAGTTACAGGAAGAGAACATAGGTGGGGTTTTTTTTGCTAAGTATAGTTTAACAAGTTTAACAGTAGAAGTTGATAACATTCAGTGAGAAAAGCAAGGTGACATTCCATAATGTAATTTTCAAGAAGTTAGGTTGATCTACCAACAAAAGCTTGATCTTAGCAAACATTCTCTTCTTACAGCAATTTCCCAGTGTCTTTACATATCAATCAGTAACCTGTCTGTCCTTTGAGCCAGCAACCTTGCTGTACTACAGTTCTTTATCTTACAACAGAGACTAGCTTGGGGAAAGTTTTCTATCCCCTGCAAGGTCAACATTTTATATGTACTTTTAAGAAGCTAGGCCAAACTGGGAACTGCAAGGCTTTGGGAAATCAGGCCCTGTGAAATACATTTGCTTTATGTATACTCCACAAATAGGTATGTAGTGATATCTTTCCTCAATTTTAATGTGCATTTCCTGAATGGCTAGTGATGTTAAGCATTTTTTAATGTACTTATTTGCTGCCTGTATTTCCTCTTCCATGAAATGTTTCTTTGTATTTTTTGCCCATCTTCTACATGAATTGGTGTCTTAGTCCATTTTCTGTTGCTGTAACTGAACACCTGAGACTGGGCAATGTATAATAAACAGAAATCTTTTTATCTCATGGTTATGGAGACTAGGAAGTTCAAGGCCATGGCACCTGGTTATGGCCTTTTTGCTACATCCTAACATGGCAGAGGGCATCACATGGCAAGAGGGCAAGACTGTGCCAGCTCAGGTCTCTCTTCCTCTTCTTATGAAGCCACCATTCTTGTCATGGAGGTCCCACTTTGATGACCTTATATAATCCTAATTACCTCCCAAATGCCCCGCCTCCAATCAACATGAATTTGGCAGACACAGTCAAACCATAGCAACTAGTTTTTTCTTGTTTCAAAAATTTTAGAATCCTAATTACCTCCCAAATGCCCCGCCTCCAATCAACATGAATTTGGCAGACACAGTCAATCCATAGCAACTAGTTTTTTCTTGTTTCAAAAATTTTAGTAAGGGGCCGGCCTGTGGCTCACTCGGGAGAGTGCGGTGCTGATAACACGAAGGCCACGGGTTCGGATCCCATATAGGGATGGCCGGTTCGCTCACTGGCTGAGCGTGGTGCTGACAACACCAAGTCAAGGGTTAAGATCCCCTTACCGGTCATCTTTAAAAAAAAAAAAAAAAGAACTAACTTCCTTTTTAAGGGTGAATAGTATTTTATTGTGTGTATATGCCACATTTTGTTTATTCACTCATTCCTTGATGGACACTTGGGTTGTTTCCACCTGTTGACTATTGTGAACAATGCTGCTATGAACACTGGTATACAAATATCTGTTCAAGTCCCTGCTTTCAATTCTTTTGTGAATATACCCTGAAGTGGAATTGCTGGGTCATATGGTAATTCTGTGCTTTCATTTTTGAGGAACCACTATACTGTTTTCCACAGTGTTTGTACCATTTTACATTCCCACCAGCAATTCACAAGGGCATCAGTTTGTTTGCATTCTCACTAACACTTGGATCTTTTCTGGGGTTTTTTTGTTTGTTTTTTGTAATAGCCATCTTAATGGATGTGAGGTGGTATCTTATTATGGTTTTGATTTGTATTTCTCTATGATTAGTAATGTTAAGTATCTTTTCATGTGGTTGCTAGCCATTTGTATATCTTCTCTGAAGAAATGTCTATTCAATTCCTTTGCCCATTTTTAAATTGAGTACTTTGTTTCTTGTTGTTGAGTTGTAGTTGTAGTTGTTGTTGAGTTGTAGTTGTGCTTTATATATTCTAGATATTAATTAGTTATCAGATATGTGATTTGCAATTATTTTTCTCCCATTATGTGGGTTGCCTTTTTGCTATGGTGATAGTGTCCTTTGATGTTCTCATTTGTTGAATGTTTTTATCATAAAAAAAGGTGTTAAAATTTGTCAAATGATTTTTCTGCATCAATTGAGATGATCATGTGGTTTTTATCCCCCTTCATTCTATTAATGGTGAGGATTTTTTCTTAATGTTGAGTATTGATAGTCCTATATATATTCCAGCTACAAGTCCTTTGTTGAATATGTCATTCACAAGTATTATCTCCCCAACTAGTTTTAGACAAAGGTGCAGCAGCATTTAGTAGAGAAAGAATAGCCTTCAACAAATGGTGCTAGAGCATCTATAGGCAAAAGAATATACATCCCTAGCCAAAATAGTGATCCTCAACCAAAGCCTCACAGCTTATGCAAAAGCTAACTCAAATGAGATCACATATTTAAATGTAAAATTTAAAACTATAAAACTTTTAGGGAAAAAGTAGGAGAAAACCTTTAGGACCTATAAAAAAATTGATAACCACGATTAAAAACTTCTTCTCTGTGAGAGACTGTTAAGAGGATTAAAGGATATTTTTAAAGTAAAAACAAAATATCTAGATAATCATGGATAATTTTGCAAAAACAATGATCTTCAGTCTGGCTTTCCAGATGCCTGAAGAACTTGGTGTCTGAGCTTAAAATCTGCTAAAGAATACATCTCAACCTGTCTTCCCCCATTTCCACCCTCCACACTCATTTGTATAAACAAGGGCAAGACAGATGTTAGGTGTACCAAATCTTAGATTGACTGAAAGTGTATCCTGCCCTGTGACAGAGCGATTCCACAGAAATGAGTACAGAAATGACAAGATCCATGTGCAGAAATGTTCTCAGCAGCTTTATCCATAATAACTTACATCTGGTGTTGACCTAAAAAGAAACTGAGGACAAATACATGTAACAAGAATTTATTAACCCAGGGGCCAGCCCGTGGCTCACTCGGGAGAGTGCGGTGCTGATAACACCAAGGCCATGGGTTCAGATCCTATATAGGGATGGCCGGTTAGTTCACTGGGTGAGCGTGGTGCTGACAACACCAATCAAGGGTTAAGATCCCCTTACCGGTCATCTTTATTTTTTATTTTTTATTTTTTTAAAATAATTTTTTTTTTTTTTTTGATCTGCAATTCAAATTTAACAGGGTGTCCTGTATTTTTATTTGTCAGCTCTGGCAACCCTGCTAAAGAGAGGAAGAGGCCTGTGAGAGAGAAATTCAGTTTTTTGTTTTTTTTTAAAGATGACCGGTAAGGGGATCTTAACCCTTGACCTTGGCATTATATCCCCCACACTCTAGCCAAGCTAACTGGCCAGCCCTGAAACCCCTTTCCTTTGAATGGATATGTAACTGGCTGAACAGAAGTGACTCCATTTTGTTACACTTCTAAATTAAAAAGTTTTTTTTCTGACTC
>NW_007728485.1:293031-296614 GCF_000696425.1 Galeopterus variegatus
CAGAAAAAAAAAAAAAGAAGGGAGTTCCACAGGAAGGGTACACCAGGGTAAGAATCTTGGGGCTCATCTTTGAATTCTGCTTATCATGATTAAAGACCTGAGAACCACATATGGGAGTGTCTTCTGACAGAACAAGCTTTTCAAGTTTCTTAAATCTTTTTGTTTTGTAACTTGTTAAAACATGACCCTGAAATGGGATGAGAGGGAGTCCTGTCCTTTCCTCCTTGCTATGTGGCAATCCTAGTATTAGGCCTCACGGCCAGTTTAACATCAGCACAGCCATGATAAGCAACTTTCCACCCTCTTCTCCCTTGCCCCTCCCTATCTCATGTTAATCAACTTTCCACACCCTACCCCCTTGCTTTCCAGGAAAAACCAGAATTTGTACAAAACAGATTTTTATGCAAAAACAACCACCCAATGCCCTTTCTCTAGTTCAAACCTTACAAAACCTTTTTAGTCTGTACAGGGGCAGGAGCTGATCTGACTCAGTCTCCCATCCACGCTGGTGGAATAAAGCTTCTTCTCTGAAATAGTGTCTGGCTCAAGTATCACCTTTCTTTGTCTTGCCAAACCTAACACTTACTGGTCCAGGAAAAACCAGAATTTGTACAAAACAGATTTTTATGCAAAAACAACCACCCAATGCCCTTCCTCTAGTTCAAACCTTACAAAACCTTTTTAGTCTGTACAGGGGCAGGAGCTGATCTGACTCAGTCTCCCTTCCATGCTGGTGGAATAAAGCTTCTTCTCTGAAATAGTGTCTGGCTCAAGTATCACCTTTCTTTGTCTTGCCAAACCTAACACTTACTGGCGCCCAATGTGGGGATGGGTACTTGGCTCCCAGCCACCATGGTTGCCATGAACCTGGCAAAGCCCCCCTCTCTCACCCCCCCCACTTCTGGGGTGGGGTCTGCGAGTCCAGCAAAGGATTTTCTCTTGCAAGCAGGGAAGCAATGGACAGTGGCAGCTCATCCCAGCTTACTTCCAGATCCTGAGTTGTGCTTCATCCCCACCCCCACCTGCCCCCAAACCCTCTCTTTTCTCTCTCTCTCTCTCTCTCTCTCTGAGATCTCCCATGAAAAGGCAGCATAACCGATGGCAACTGCAGGCCATGGGTGAAGGCTACACCTTGGTATGATCTAAAGGCCCCAGGATTGTTCACCTCAGTAATCAGCACCCAACAAAGTGGAAATCTCTCTTTCTCTTCTGCATCACCTCCCCTATCCTGTCCCAAGACTCCAGCCAGCTGCTTTTTGCCACCATACTACATTGCAATTCCTGAATCCAACATAGGCCATTGATCTCTGCTTAGGTGAGTGAATTCTTGTTTCCCTCTCACATGGGAACCCATTCACAGACAGTCCATGACTGTCCTCAAAACCCCAGTGTGGGGGTGGCAGCTCACCTCTCAGCCACACTGGTGGTGAGGCACCTCCACACTTAGGGACGCCAAGTGTCACTGGTTTGCCTCTCACTCTCAGATCCTCACTGATTTCTGGGCACAACTGGTCTTTGCTGAGAATCTCAGGGTCTTGAATTTCTCTCATCCCCCCAAATTTACAGTTTCACCTCATGGGCAATCAGGTCTCTTATACTCCTCAAGACACCCCTTTGTGGTTCCTTTTCCATAACCTAAAGACTATTGAACTTTCAACTGATATTCACCCAAAATGGCTTATTTATTTCTGCAACACTGCCTGGCCACAATGCAAATTGGGCAATGAAAGCAGGTGGCCAGAACATGGCACTTTCAATTTCCAAATTCTCCATGATTTAGAAAACTTCCTCAGTTGCAATGGTAAATGGTCTGAAGTCCAGAAAGAAAGTGAGTCAAGATGCCAGTGACAATCAAGCTTTATTAAAGGAAAAGAATCTACCAGGCCTGTGTTTAAAGTGGAAGACAGCCTGGGGCTGCCCTCAAGATGGAGGACAGCACCAGATGTGGGGGTGAGAGAGCTTACATAGGACGCCAAGGGCTGGCTGATACCATCAAAGAGGGGCATTATGCTAATGCTGAAGCTATGCGACTAGGGTGGAGAACTGCACCTTTGCAGAAGCAAAAGGGTTTCTGTTTAAGTCATGAGGCTTCTCATAAAGGGAAGGGAGAGGGGTTTGGTGCTGGAGTGGAAGACAAGGCCAGCAGCTATTTTGTGGTATATATTGTGTACACAATGGCAGCAGTCACATCCAAGATCCATCATTCCTGCCTTTTAAGTACAGGGAGAAGGGGAAAGGGGTAAAGGTCTCATTCTTCTGAAGCTACTTCTTGCTGGAGATGGGCGAAGATATGGAAAAAATAAAAGATTTATGTTGGGGGTAAAACAATTAGGTGGCAGGGTGTTGGTTTCATGTGAGGAGGCTGTATCCTTCTGGGGAAGGGTCGCTGATTCTGAGGGGCTGATCTCCTCCTCGCAGGAACAATTCAGCAACCTTTTGGTTGGTGAAAGCCTGTGTTCATGCCTGCAAGAAACTAGAGAAACACCAGAAGAGACAGGGACCAAAAAGTAGGATGAGGCACAGTTAGGGGTCCTAGTAGGGGCATAAGCCAGGGTATCCAAGGGTTCAGTGTCTGGGGCCACCCCCAAAGTGTGTTTGTGTTTTGTAACCCTTTGCGTCTGCGATCAATGCTTGCCTTTAAATGGTTTAAGTTGTTTTGGATCACCCCAGACTCATTCATGTAATAACAGTGTTCCTCCCCCAAGAAGAGGCAGGTGCCTTCCTTCTTGGCTGTAATGAGGTCAAGGGCCCAACAATGGTTCTGTAAAGCCACTGTCATGAGTGAGGTGACCTGCCAGTGGAGGGAGGAGATGCTATCTATGCTTAGTTCTTCTGAGAGTTTTTGATAGAGTTGAGAGGCAGTAGCAAGGCCCACTATGTCAGTCCCAGTTGCGGGAGGGATCCCTGCCCCAATTTAAAAAGGTACAATTAGTGCCCTACAGGAGCAGAGGGCACTTCCTGAGAGAGGGGCCAAAGTTTGTCCCAGTTCCCTCTCCATCCCTCCATCTGTCTGGACGGTGATGTCAGGACAAGCCAAATGTATACACAAGAAATCACATTGGGGGCAGGCAATGGGATAATGTAATTTTACAAAGGAAATATATTCCGGTTTTAGGGCATGGGTGAGGAGGGGTAAGTGAGTGGCAGCGTTTGGTGTTAGTGAGGCAGAGTGGGCAGGCCCCGCACAACGCTGACAGTCCCCATGAGGTGAGATTAGAGGAAAGAGATGTTTGTGGAAACATTGTGGGCTGCATCGACAGGGAGGGGGGTGACCACAAAAAGTTTCTCATGAAGTGGGAGACAGATGAGTCGCTCGGGGACCAGTCTGATTCTCTGAGGACTGCATCATCCCCGAGGACCTGGAACCTCCATGTTCCAGGTAAGGGGGAGCACTGAGATAGGAGGAAAAACACAGGAAGGATGTGGTTAGGGAGCCCAAAGAATTTAAAGGGCATATTGCCACAATGAAATTGCTAAGAAGCGTCCTACTATAGGAGGTAAAGTTGGCCAGGAGAAATCTTCCTATAATGTTACACTCTTCGGGAGCAGCTGTTGCCAATCCTGTAGCAAGTAAAGGTTAGGG
>NW_007728485.1:297007-302363 GCF_000696425.1 Galeopterus variegatus
GGAGACAGATGAGTCGCTCGGGGACCAGTCTGATTCTCTGAGGACTGCATCATCCCCGAGGACCTGGAACCTCCATGTTCCAGGTAAGGGGGAGCACTGAGATAGGAGGAAAAACATGGGAAGGATGCGGTTAGGGAGCCCAAAGAATTTAAAGGGCATATTGCCACAATGTAATTGCTAAGAAGCGTCCTACTGATAGGAGGTAAAGGAGTGCGAGGAGAAATCTTCCTGTAATGTTACAGTCTTTTGGGGCAGCACTGGCCAATCCTGTAGTAAGTACTAGAACATGTAGTATAATAAAGGTTAGGGACACGGGGTGGCATATACTTCTCATGTCCCACAATGGCAAACCCATGATAGCAGGTCAGAACCAGCCATGGAGCAGCTCCTGTGTGAGGGACGTGAAGCGGCCTGCAGGAGCGAGAGGATAATCACTGGGGGGAAGATCATCCTCTTCTGGGACTGGAGGAAGGGCAGAGGTCCTAGTGATTTTTAGTTTTGTGGGTCCTAAAATGGATGAGGGGTAAGAAGATGTTGGGTTGGGGGTTGAGCAGAGGGACCCCTCTGGCTTGGTGTTAACAGATTTTTTGGTTAAAGTCTCAGGTGCTAGTTTTGCCAAGGATAAGTGATACCAAGGGGCATTTCTACTATATAAGGCCTTTCCTAAGTTGGTGAGAGAGGCTTTGGGTTTCAAGTTTTAATATACACTTGCTGTCCCGGGCTCAGTTTAAAGTCTGAGGGGGTGGTGGGGAAAGGATGAGGTAATAGAAGCTTGGCCTGTTCCCTAAGGAGATACCTAATGAGCAAACAAGTAGGGAGATACTGGCCTAAAGGCGATGAGCTGGAAGGGAGAGGTGTGAGAGTGAAGGGCCGACTGTACATAAGTTCTAAGGGGCTGAGGCCTGTATACTTGCAGGGGGCAGCTCACAAGCGAGTGAGTGTTAAAGGGAGAAGTTGGGTCCAAGGGAGGTGAAGTTCCATGGACAGCTTGGTGAGGTGTGTTAGATTTATTATGGCATAACCCACCCGGGGGGCACACGTGGAGGTGGCACTCCCATCTAGGAACCATGTATGTTGGGGCCGTGTAATGGGATGCAGGGAGATGTGTGGAAAGGGGTTGAGAAAGAGGTCTAAAGCCTCCATGCAATTGTGTTCTAAGGGTCATGATTGTTTTGAGATGAGAGTGGCTGGATTTAAGGGAGGGCAAGGTTTAAAGGAGAACTGGGAGTTTTCAATGGAAGTAAAGTGAATAAATTGTAGGCAGGAAGGGGAGAGAATTGACTTTGCCTTATGGCTGAGAAGGTCTTGACTGTTTGTGGTCCAAAAGTTAGTTTGGAGCTTTTTTGTATTGTAAGGGTGGCTGCCGCCAAGGCCCGTAAACAGGGGGCCCATCCTCGAGATGTGGTGTCTAGTTGTTTAAAGAGGTATGCAACCAGGGACAAAATATCTCCTGCCTCTTGTCCCAAAACCTTGACTGCTGATCCTTGGGTTTTGGTGATGTATAGGATAAAAGGATGAGATAAGTTTGGGAGGGATAGAGGTGGGGCTGCGAGGAGAGTGGTTTTTAATCGCTGGAAGGGAGAATGAATGGGCTTTGTGGGATCTAAAGGAATGGCAGGATCCCTTTGGCTGCCTCATAAAGTGGCTTTGCTAGCACGCCAAAGACAGGGATTCATAGGCTAAGATGCCCTGCAAGCCCCAAGAGAGAAAGGATTTCACCCTTTGTGGTAGGAGTAGGGAGTTCAGAAACTAGACTCTTGTGATCCACCATTATTTCTCTGATGTTGGGGGTGAGGTAGACTCCCAATTAGGTAACTGAAGAAGAAGAAGAAATTTGGGCCTTGCTGGGGGACACTCAATATCCCCTGGAGGCCAGGAAATTAAAGAGAGCAACAGTGTGGGCCTGTGAATCCTCATAGGAGGGGCTACAAAGGAGGAGGTCATCCACATACTGTATTAAAGTGCTAGAGGTTGAGGGGGTAAGTTCAGATAAGTCTTGAGCTAAGGCCTGGCTGAAGAAGTGGGGCCTATCCTGAAATCCCTGGGGCAAAAGTGTCCAAGTGAGTTGTTGGGAACAGTGCGTGTCAGGATCAGTCCTGTACTAAACAGTATGAGCTGTTAGGCTTTATAACTGGAAGGATGGGTGTATTCAAAGGTGAATGGGTAGGCCATGAGAGATGAGAAGAAAGGAGTTTGTGTTTGAGGGGCTTTATTAACCATGGAGTATTGTGGGACATTAGGGAAAGAAAAAGGATCCCACAACCTCACGAACGTGGGAGGATGATGAGTAGCAATCGAGGGTGAGGAGGTATCCTGTACTATAGGATTAACTTTGTCAGGAGGAAAGGAGAGGGTAGAGGTTTCAGAGCCCAGGACTGGGGCAGCCTGTAACAGGAGTATTGTAGCTGGAGTTAAAGTGTTTAGGGTAAGGGACGCTTTGAATTTGAAAAGGATGTGCCCCAATAAGGGAATGTGGCATTGAGGCATTATTAAAAATTTGTGTGTGAATTGGGTGTGATGTAGAGTGTAGGAAAGGGGTTGAGTGGTCCGTGGGTGGTATTCTGATCCCTGACCCTACTATTGTGATAGAGGACAGGGTTGTTGTCCTGCGTATTCAGGAAGGGTAGAGTAAGTGGCCTCTGCATCAATGACAAAAGAAATCAGCTTACCTGCTGTGAAGAGAGTTACCCTGGGCTCACGCATGGTGATCTCCATGGGGGCCTCGGGCCCTGGGCATTGTCAGTCCTCCTCCTGGGCAAAGCCAAGTAGCTCCTGTAGGGATGACCATGAAGCCAAAGGCTGTGGATTGGGAACTGGGCCACTCCCTCTCTGGCAAGTGGAGGAGTCACCCCCCCCCCCAGTGACCTGGCTGTTTGCAGTGAGGACAGGGCCCGAGAGGGGGCCTGGGGTTAGAATGGGCCCATACCCAGTGGCCCAGTTCACCACATTTGAAGCAGTTCCCAGGTGGCTTGCCCCTAGAGGCAGCTGGCTTTGGAGTGTGTGAACCATGGATGATGGCATTAGCCAGGAGTTGGTATTTCACCTGACCTCTTTTGTAACGATCCTTTTTTTCCCTCTCTCTCTATTAAAAACCTTGAAAGCTGCATTGAGGGGGTAGTGTAAAAGGGCCATGCCTGCAGGGGAGTTTGGATCTATGTGTGTGTATTTATGTAAAGCCTCAGAGAGGCAGGTTAGGAATTCACTGGGATTTTCAGTAGATCTCTGTGTGATTTCCTTAAGCTTATCATAATTGACTGATGTCTGAGTAGCCTTTTGAAGGCCATGAAGTAGGTGTGTGATCATGTTATCCCAGGGATCCTGATCCCTGTGGCCAGCCTGGTGGTCCCAGTTTGGGTCTATGCAAGGAACAGCAATGGCTCCCACAGGCTGCCTATTATTTTGAGCATGTACCTCGTCTGCCTGCTGTTGGGCTGCCATCCAGACCTGCTTCCTGTTTTCACAGGATGGGTATGTGTCTGTGTCAGACTGGAAGGATCCCAGTTGTTGTTGTTTTTTTTGATTTGGGAAAGGTCCAAAAGAGAAAAGGGGACATAAACTTGGGCAATTCCTCCATCCCAGCCACTTCTCAGAGGGAGACATAAAGGAGCCAGGGCTGAGGACAAAAAAAGGGAAAAGGTGGAGGGGCTGGTGAAAGATTTGGAGCACAAGGAGATAGTTGAAGTGGCCTGTACAGGGGCCGGCCCGTGGCTCACTCGGGAGAGTGCGGTGCTGATAACACCAAGGCCGCGGGTTCGGATCCCATGTAGGGATGGCCGGTTAGCTCACTGGGTGAGCGTGGTGCTGAAGTGGCCTGTACAGGGAGCAGAGTAGTCTGACAGATTAAAAGATTAATCTGAGTCCAGAAGGGGAGGTTGGACATGAGCTAGGAGAATTTGAGACATAGGACAGTTTTGACAGAGAGAAAAGGACATGATCAAAGATAGAGGAAAAAGCTTGAACACGAATCTCTCTGGCTTGCTGTTTCAGTGACAAAAGTTGTCTAGGAGAGTATTTAAATCAAGAGTTCCATCTTGTGGCCACTGCGATCCATTGTAACAAGGTGTTTGAGTTTTAATGTCTCCCTGGAGGCCTAGAGATTGTCCAGGAGACAGCCCAGAGGCACACAGCATGGAGGTTTGGATCATGAGGATCCCATGTAGAGGGTGAGAGAGGGAATGGGCAGACCTGGTAGAAGAAGGACACCAACAAAGAGAGTCGTCTTTGCTGTGCACCTTCTTTTTGAGAGAAAAGCCATGACCAGCTGATGAAGTACCCTTAAACAGCTGCGGGACACAAGAGGAGTTCCCCCAGCCAGGCACCTGGGCTTCAAGAATGAGAGAGAGAGCGACTCAGGGGAACCCGAGGTGAGAGAGGACTGGCGCACTGACTCATCCTGAATTGAGGCCAATTTTGCATGTGTTGGTCTGAAATGGCAAAAGGAGAGAGTCCCAGAGGTACCTGGTTGGCAGGTCTGGGAAGGGTGACTGAGGGGATTGTCTGACAATGTTGGCCAGAACCCTTCCCAGGTTTTGGCACCATAATAAAAGAAAGTGAACTGAGATGCTGGGTACTGATCAAGCTTTATTAAAGGAAAAAGATCTACCAGGTGGTGCTCAAAGTGAAGGGCAACCCAGGGCTACCCTCAAGATGGAGGACAGCACCAGATGTGGGGGTGAGAGAGCTTATGTAGGGCACCAAGGGCTGGCTGAAACCATCAAGGAGGGGCATTATGCTTATGCTAAAGCTATGTGACTAGGGTGGACAACTGCACCCTTGCAGAAGCAAAAGGGTTTCTGTTTAAGTCATGGGGCTTCTCATAAAGGGAAGGGGGAGGAGTTTGGTGCTAGAGTGGAAGACAACGCCAGCAGCTATTTTGTGCTTATTGTGTACACAATGGCACCAGCCACATCCAAGATCCATCAAGTCCCCCATGCCCAAGCCTTTGTTTAACTTCATTCTCAACCCCTCTCTGTCATGCTTGCAACTCTTGGCAAATTCTTCTCTTCAATGTCAAGACCCCCAAAGCCTCTCCTTCTTCTGAAAATTCCTCTCCTCCTTCTGCCTCTGATTTGGATCCTGCAGAAAACTCTCCTATTCTCTGGCTGCCTCCAACTTCCCTGTGCCCCTCCCTACCTCCACCATATCCTCCCTCTCCTTACCCCAACCCACCTACACCTGATCTGCCTTCACCTCTCCCTTCCCCTCCCATTACCAGATCTCACAAACCTAAACCCTCAGCCCCTAACGCCACCGCAGCTGACTGCTTTCCTTCCCTTCTCTTACCTCTGCGTGAGGTAGCAGGAGCACAAGCCATAGTCAGAGGCCATGTCCCTTTCTCCTTTAATGATATGTCCCA